>NW_022473902.1:554361-561861 GCF_009769535.1 Thamnophis elegans | reverse complement strand
AATGCTTTGCTGATAGCTTAACTTAAAGCGCTTGCAGGTTTTCGGCAAGCAGCTGGAAGCACTAAGAAACGAATGTCGGGAACCACAAACGGAGTTGTTCAGGGAGCAGGATCCTGCCCCAGTGTCTAGACAATAAATCCTTCCCCTTCCTGGGCTTTTCCTCGGTTTTGGCACTTAGGAGAAGCTGACAGGTTTTGGGTCTCTTTTAATGTTATGGTTCTGGGGATGTGTTAACAGCAGGGCAGCCAAAACCCTGGAAAAGGCTTGCAGGGGGATAACACCAGCCAGAACTTACTTTTACTGGCTTTTTAAAGGTCTTTAAAAAGCTATTTAAAGTTCCCAGCAGGAGCATTGGACGGAAACATTTTAAAGGCTCCAGAAGCTCAGCAGGAGTATCCCCCCCCTCTCTTTAAAGAGAGCCAGCAACAGATCAAGCTTCCCAGAATGCTTTGGGGTGACACCTCCTCTGTCCTCCGGGTCCCCACCTTCACCCCGATTTAGCCAATTTTGTTTGGCTTCCGCAGACAACTCTTCCCAAAACAAGGACTATCCAGCTTGTTTGCAAGGGGAGATTTCGGCCTGCGACTTCAAACTCATCCCTGCAAAACAAAAAAGACTTGTTTTTCATGTCTTCTCGTGAAACAATGGATGGAAACTAATCAAGGAAGGAAGCCAGGAGAAACTTCCTAAGATGTTGGGGACAATTGACCAGTAGAACGGCTTTGCCACCAGATGTGGTGGGTGCTCCAACACTGGAGGTTTTTAAGAAGAGACTGGACAGCCACTTGTCTGAAATGGTACAGGGTTTCCTGCTTGAGCTGGGGGTTGGACTAGAAGACCTCCAAGGTCCCTTTCCACTCTGTAATTCTGTATGAGTCGTTGCCAAGCATCTGAATTTTGATGATGTGGCCATGGGGATGCTGGAATGGTTGTAAGAATAGAATAGAATAGAACAGAACAGAATAGAAAATATGAAATGGAATGGAATGGAATATATGGAAAAGAATAGAATAGAACAGAACAGAATAGAATAGAATAGAATAGAATAGAATAGAATAGAAAATATGGAATGGAATATATGGAAGGGAATATATGGAATGGAATGGAATAGAATAGAATAGAATAGAATAGAAAATATGAAATGGAATATATGGAATAGAATATTAGAATAGAATAGAATAGAATAGAATAGAATAGAATAGAATAGAATAGAATAGAATAGAAAATATGGAAGGGAAGGGAAGGGAATAGAGTAAGGAATAGAATAGAAAATATGGAATGGAATAGAAGGGAAGAGAGGAGAAGGGAAGGGAAGGGAAGGGAAGGGAAGGGAAGGGAAGGGAAGAGAAGAGAAGAGAAGAGAAGAGAAGAGAAGAGAAGAGAAGAGAAGAGAAGAGAAGAGAAGAGAAGAGAAGAGAAGAGAAGAGAAGAGAATCCTTATTAGCCAAGTGTGATTGGACACACAAGGAATTTGTCTTTGGTGCATTTGCTCTCAGTGTGCATAAAAATACAAGATCCATTCGTCAGGAATAAGGTGCAACACTTAATGATAGTCATAGGGCACTAATGACAAATCTTTATCCACCCAGTGCCCGAAATGCCCGCACGTGCATGCCCAAACTGAAAGGCGCAAACATGCGCATCCATGCGCACAGGTAAGATATTTTTCTTTCGCGAGCTTCTGTTTTGTGGTTTGCAGGGAAACACAAGACGGGTGATAGGAACGATGAGAAGATTAATAGCAGTGTGAAAAGCAGTCATTAGTCATTTTCATCAGTGCCGTTGCAACTTTGAATGGTCGCTAAACAAGGGGCTGTAAGTCGAGGACTACCTGTAATGGAGGATTTCTCTATAGGGTCACGAGGTCTTCTTACTCTGAAACATTTTAAATCCTTTCCTCTTCTGGGGTTTGTTTGCCCTTCTCTCTCCGTGCCTCTCTTCCTTCCCTTTTCTTTTTTAGAAACATTTTCTTTTGTACCCGAGCTTTTGTATTGTGACAGATGACAGAAGTTCTAGCATCTATTTAAAAACCAAGAAGGCAGGAAACAGCTGGAGAAACACTTTTGTGTGTCTGTGTGTGTGCCAGTGTGTGTGTGTGTGTGTGTGTGTGTGTGTGTGTATTCATTCTCCCTGGTTGCAAAATTTTGGATCCGTTCAGTCCTCGTCTACAAAACATGAAAGATTGCCACCTTGTGTCTCTGAAGTAAAAAACAAAAACAAAAGCCATTTTCTGAAAACCAAATGTAGTATGGCTGGAATAACCATAACGGAATAATAGAGTTGGAAGGGATCCTGGAGGTCTTCTAGTCTAACCCCCTGCTTAAGCAGGATACAGCACTTTAGACAAATGGTTCTCTCCAACATCTTCTTTAAAACTTCCAGGATTGGAACATTCACAACTTCTGGAAGCAAGTTGTTCCACTGATTAATCGAAATGGAATAAGAGACTCTAACACAAAATTATGGCCTAGATGATAGGTAGATAGATGATAGATAGATAGATAGATAGATAGATGATAGATAGATAGATAGATAGATAGATAGATACAGACAGACAGACAGACAGACAGACAGACAGACAGACAGACAGATGTAGATACTTATGTAGATAGGGAGGCACCGTAGGTAGATAGGTAAGATGATAGATAGATAGATGATAGATAGATAGATAGATAGATAGATAGATAGATAGATAGATAGAGACAGACAGACAGACAGACAGACAGACAGACAGACAGACAGACAGATGTAGATACTTATGTAGATAGGGAGGTACCGTAGGTAGATAGGTAAGATGATAGATAGATAGATAGATAGATAGATAGATAGATAGATAGATAGATAAGATTATATATAGATATAGATAATTTATTATTTATTAAATATACTTATATGCCGCCCTTTCCCGAGGAGTTTGCTTTGCTAGCCATCAACTGTAAGAAAGATTTCTGGAGAAGATTTGTAGCCCTGATGATATAGCAGTAATAGCAGTAGACTTATATACCGCTTCATAGGCCTTTCAGGCCTCTCTAAGCGGTTTACAGAGAGTCAGCATATTGCCCCCAACAATCTGGGTCCTCATTTTACCCACCTCGGAAGGATGGAAGGCTGAGTCAACCCTGAGCCGGTGAGATTTGAACCGCTGACCTGCTGATCTAGCAGTAGCCTGCAGTGCTGCATTTAACCACTGCGCCACCTTGGCTCTTGATGATATGGTTCCAATGTGTGGATTCAGAGGATTCTCAGAAAATGAATGTTGCAAAAACAAAATATGAAACAGGGCAGTGGTGGGATTCAGCTGGTTCGCACCTATTCGGGAGAACCGGTTGTTAACTTTCTAAGCAGTTCGGAGAACCGGTTGTTGGAAGAAATCTCATTTTGCTTTTTTCCCACTTCACAGGGCTAATCCTGTCAGGAAGGCAGGAAGGAAATATTCTGGTGTTGTTTCTAGCCTAATCTTTGTTGCCCTGCTTACAGAAACTGCCTCTCCGGTTAACCCTTATTACCATTATAACAGCTAAGGCAAAGCGCCCATCGACCTGAGTGACGTTGAGTTGACCACGCCTACCCAATCACATGACCACTGAGCCACGCCTACCCAGCTGGTCATTAGGGCAGAGAACCGGTTGTTAAATTATTTGAATCCCACCACTGAAACAGGGTTACAGAACAATAATGGAATGAAATATGCATTATTTTTGCCCACGAAGTTGAGGAGTTGAAAGCAAATTGTAACAACGTCTTGGAACTGGGGATGAAAATTAAATTAATATAGGTGGCCGTCGACTTAAAAACCTTTTTGTCAGGGTTCCAACTAACATACCCATAGCAATCAAAACTCTGAGGCAGGCAATTTCCTCAAAGAATATGTTTCTTGGATACGTCATATTGACACAGGCTGGTGAAAATCGACTCTGAATATTCCTGCCATACATCGAGGACTAACCTGTACTATGGTTCTATCTTAGAGTGCATAATAGGAAAAATCCTGACAGCCACACCATTTCTACATAAGGAGACCAATTAAATTTTTTTTAATGGGATTCGTTTGGGTGGTGTTTTGTCTAGAGGTCTCATATTTCTTGAGAGGACGCATTCCCAATCTTCCGTAACGTTTTCCCTGTTTTTGCCTACAGAATTAAATAAAGCTGTGCCATCAGCAACTCTTCTCTTTTGCCTTCCACAAAGAAGAGAAATTAGCAAATCGATAGCAAGCTGCATTGCTTGTGGTTATAAATCCCTTGAGTGATTCCCTTTGTTGAGCTAAATTTGGCCATTAATTTTCTTCATGTCTTATGAACAGAATGGTCCCCCTGAATTTTCAGGTTGAACTCTTACAGATAAGCAACCAAGGGTGGACCATCTAATCTTCTTCCTCCTCCTCCTCCTCCTCCTCCTCCTCCTCCTCCTCCTCCTCCTCCTCCTCCTCCTCCTCTTCTTCTCCCCCCTCCTTCTCCTCCTCCTCCTCCTTCTCATTCTCCTCCTTCTCCTCCTCCTCCTAATTCTCCTCCTTCTCCTCCTCCTCCTCCTCCTCCTTCTCCTTCTTTTTCCCCTCCTCCTCCTCCTCCTCCTCCTCCTTCTACTCCTCCGTCTCATTCTCCTCCTTCTCCTCCTCCTCCACCTTCTTCTTCTTCTCCTCCTCCTTCTCCTTCTTTTCCCCCTCCTCCTCCTCCTCCTCCTCCTCCTCCTTCTACTCCTCCGTCTCATTCTCCTCCTTCTCCTCCTCCTCCAACTTCTTCTTCTTATTCTCCTCCTCCTCCTTCTTTTTCCCCTTCTCCTCCTCCTCCTCCTCCGTCTCATTCTCCTCCTTCTCCTTCCCCTCCTCCTCCTCCTCCTCCTCTTCTCCCCCCTCCTTCTCCTCCTCCTCCTCCTTCTCATTCTCCTCCTTCTCCTCCTCCTCCACCTTCTTCTTCTTCTCCTCCTCCTCCTCCTTCTTTTTCCCCTCCTCCTCCTCCTCCTCCTCCTTCTACTCCTCCGTCTCATTCTCCTCCTTCTCCTCCTCCTCCACCTTCTTCTTCTTCTCCTCCTCCTTCTCCTTCTTTTTCTCCTCCTCCTCCTCCTCCTCCTCCTTCTACTCCTCCGTCTCATTCTCCTCCTTCTCCCCCTCCTCCAACTTCTTCTTCTTCTTCTTCTCCTCCTCCTTCTTTTTCCCCTTCTTCTCCTCCTCCTCCTCCTCCTCCTCCTCCTCCTCCTCCGTCTCATTCTCCTCCTCCTCCTCCTTCTCCTCCTCCTCCTCCTCCTCCTCCTCCTTTTTCATTTGGTTTGTCAAACATGTATAGGATGTATAGGATTAGCCCTGTAAAATGGGAGGGGGAAGAGATTTCTTCCAACAACCGGTTCTCCGGACTGCTTAGAAAGTTAACAACCGATTCTCCCGAATAGGTGTGAACTGGCTGAATCCCACCACTGGATTTCCTGCTTGAGCAGTGGGTTGGACTATAAGACCTCCAAGGCTTCTCCCAGTTCTGTTGTTCTGTTTTGTTCTGTATCAGTGAAAAGGCTGATTTCTCCCAACCAACCACCCAATTTGATGTGCCCAGCCACCACATGCATCTCTGGTCTCTGATAAACAGCCTGGAAGCTATTATATAATCACAATGTTTTATAAATCCTCTCTTATCCCCTACCTTCTCAGAAACAACATAAGGATTTGCAAATCAAACATCTGGGATTTATTAGCGTCATTTCTTTTTTAAAAAAAAACTGATTGGGGGGGTTGTAAGCATGTTGTAGCTCTGGTGGAGATTATTGCACAAATCTCGTGTGGGATTTGCGAAGGAACAAGAACGGTGGTGTTTTGAGGAAACCGGAGTTATCGCAACTCCGTTGTCACTGTTTTACATATCCAAGGCCGGAGAATCTGCAAGGGGCTTACAGATATTGGAACCGAGCCGAAATTATCCCCAAGGGAGGTTTTTGTGTGTGTGTGTGTTCTTGGAATAATTTTCAAATCTGTGTGAATCCCGCACCGTAGTGAGCATCCAAAAGAGAGCTTGCTATACAGTCCTGGAAAATCAAGTTCTTCGTTCTTCTGATGCAGGGGTCGCACGAAATTAAATCGATAAAATTTAGGGGACGTCGGCACTCTGGGAGCTGAGCTATATTTTTTATTCATGAGAAACAACATATCATGGTTTCTTTTTCAGTCTGTATGGTCTCTAAGACAGACATATAAGCTCGATAGATCTTTTCAGTTGAGAAATCTAGCCCCCCCTCCAAAAAATGGTGTAGAATGCCTTACTGGTAGTCCCAGACTTACAGACGGACTGTTTTCAGTTACAATGGCACAGAAAACTTATGATTGTTTTTTACACTTAACAGAATATAACAGAATAGCAGAGTTGGAAGGGACCTTGGAGGTCTTCTAGTCTAACCCCCTGCTCAGGCAGGAAAGCCTACACCACTTCAGATAAATGGTTATCCAACCTCTTCTTTAAAATGTCCAGTGTTGGAGCATTCACAACTTCTGGAGGCAAGTTGTTCCACGGATTAATTGTTCTCACTGTCAGGAAATTTCTTCTCAGTTCTAAATTGCTCCTCTCCTTGATTAGTTTCCACCCATTGCTTCTTGTTCTAACCTCAGGTGCCTTGGAGAATAGTTTGACTCCCTCTTCTTTGGGGCAACCCTGAGATATTGGAAGACTGCTATCATGTCTCCCCTAGTCCTCTCCCCGTCTCCCAGCCATTTCACCACAACTGATTCGCCACAGCCAATTCACCACAGGACAACTTGTCATAGGTCAATTCAATGTGGATAATAGCAATAGCAATGGCACTTAGACTTATATACCGCTTCACAGTGCTCTACAGCCCTCTTTAAGCGGTTTACAGAGTCAGCCTCTTGCCCCCAACTATCTGGGTCCTCATTTTACCCACCTCAGAAGGATGGAAGGCTGAGTCAACCTTGAGCCTGGTAAGATTTGAACTGCCGAACTGCAGGCAGCCGGCAGTCAGCAGAAGTAGCCTGCAGTACTGCACTCTAACCACTGTGCCACTGTGGCTCATCTCAAGAGAAACATACGATCAACAGTTGCAGGAACTAGGCATGGCTAGTCTAGTGAAGAGAAGGACCACAGAAGACATGATAGCAGCATTCCAATATTTGAGTGGAAGAGGGGAAGGGCTCAAGCTATTTTCCAAGGCACCCAAAGGCTAGACAAGGAATAATGGATGGAAACTGAGCAAGGAGAGATTCAACCTGGAAATAAAGAGAAGTTTTCTGACAGTGAGAACAATCAACCCATGGAACAGAAGTTGCCTTTGGAAGTTGTGGGAGCTTCATCCCTGGAGGCTTTCAAGAAGAGACTGAACTGCCATCTGTCAGAGAGGGTGTAGGGTCTCCTGCTTGGGTGGGAGGGGTTGGACTAAATGACCTACAAGGTCCCTTCCAACCAGTGGTGGGATTCAGCCGGTTTCCACCTATCCGGGAGAACCGGTTGTTAACTTTCTAAGCAGTTCGGAGAACCGGTTGTTGGAAGAAACCTCATTTTGCTTTTTCCC
>NW_022473902.1:186782-205264 GCF_009769535.1 Thamnophis elegans | reverse complement strand
AAGAAAGAAAGAAAGAAAAAGAAAGAGTGAGAGATGAAAGAAAAAAAGGAAAAAGGGACAGAGACAAAAGGAAGGAAAGAGAGAAAGAGAGAGAGAGAGAGAGAGAGAAAGAAAGAAAGAAAGAAAGAAAGAAAGAAAGAAAGAAAGTAAATAAGTAAACACATGGCCGGCAAGCCACTCCCACCAGGTCACATGGCCGGCAAGCCACTCCCACAAAGGAGGCCACACCCACAGAGTAGGTTCAAAAAAAATTTGAAACCCACCACTGTACATGACCTACAATTTCCCTTCCAACTCTGATACTCTGTAATCGGAAACCCTAATTTCAGTTTGGGGTTGGCAATGGGATTTAGCATAAAAGACAGAATTAACAAACCAAACCAAAAAATGAATGAGTACATTATATTTAGAATGAGATGAGGAAGCCAGATAAGTCACACAGATTGTTTATCTTTTGACAGTTTTACACTAAAGCCGGGTCACACACACACACACATGCATGCAACCCACCACCCCCTTGGGTTGTCTTTGTGTCTATGTTTGTGTGTGTGAAAGAGAGAGAGAGCGACCCACAGAGAGAATACTTAGTGGTTAAGGTGTTGGAGACCCTGATTCTCCTCCTCCCAGTTCAGCCACAAAAACCCCAACGTTAATTTGGGTGACTCTACCTCACAGGGCTGTGGTGGTGGAGAAAACTGGGGGAAGGACACAATTTGACTTTCTCCCTTCTATAGCAGTTTACTAACTAATAAATAATAATGTACCTAACACATTAATTGTTTTAACCACCAGGAAATTTCTCCTTAGTT
Source organism: Thamnophis elegans (assembly GCF_009769535.1). Taxonomy (NCBI): domain Eukaryota; kingdom Metazoa; phylum Chordata; class Lepidosauria; order Squamata; family Natricidae; genus Thamnophis; species Thamnophis elegans. Next base: position 204,455 of record NW_022473902.1, on the reverse strand, counting down.
CTAGATTGCTTCTCTCCTGGATTAGTTTCCATCCATTGCTTCCTGTCCTGCCTTCAGGTTCTTTGTGGAATAGGCTGGCTTGGAGATCAGAGGCAGAAATTAGGAGAAGGAAGATTAGTGCTATGTATGAATCAAATATAAAGATGGTTTATAATTATAAATATGCTAATATAATTAACAGAACTAAGAATAAGCCAGTGTTTCTCAACCTTGGGGATTTTTAAGTCCTGTGGACCTCAACTCCCAGAATCCCCCAGCCAGCTATGCTGGCTGGGGGATTCTGGGAGTTGAGGTCTACAGGACTTAAAGTCGTCACGGTTGAGAAACACTGGAATAAGCTAATATAAAGAAGAAATTGAGCCAAAGCTATTCTGTTATATTATTACTACGGTTACCAGTATATGTGCTAATATTTCGTTTTGTTTTCTCTTTGTTTTTCTTTTGTAAATGATATACCCTGACAATACACTGTATTCAAAATCATTGCTGTTGTTGTTAGTTGTGAAGTCATGTCTGACCCATCGCAACCCCATGGAGAACGTTCCTCCAGGCCTTCCTGTCCTCTGCCATCCTCTGGAGTTCATTCAAGCTCACTGCTTTGGTGACTCCATCCAGCCTCCTCCTTCTCTGTCATCCCCTTCTTCTTCTTTTGCCCTCCATCGTTCCCAGCATGAGGCTCTTCTCCAGGGAGTCATTCCTTCTCATTAGGTGGCCAAAGTAGTTGAGTTTCCTCTTCAGGATCTGGCCTTCTAAAGAGCAGCCAGGGTTGATCTCCTCTAGGACTGACTGGTTGGATGGCCTTGCAGTCCAAGGGACTCGCAGGAGTCTTCTCCAGCCCCAGAGTTCAAAGGCCTCCATTCTTTGGCGCTCAGCCCTCCTTCTGGTCCAACCTCCACAGCTTCAAAATGTTTATGAATAAAAAAATAAAGGAGAATAGGTTGCCCCCCTCCTCCTGTATGTGTTGTGTTGTATGCATATTCACATAACACACTCAATCATATGCTAAACTTTGTTAATTGAATGAGTATGTAGGGGGGGGGGGTAAATGAGTGTGTTGTGTGACCCCAGCTCATTGGCTTAGCTTCTGATTTATTCTGTTGTGTAAACCCCGGAAGTGGGTTAATTCCGGACCCTGGTTATGTGTCTTACGGAAAGGCAGCCTGTGTGACTTATGGGCCTCAGTTGGGCCATAAGGAGATGATGGATCGTGCGTGGGGTGGACAGGCAGAAAAGGCAATGGGGAGATCGGAAGTCAGGGGGACAGGAGAGTGGGAGATAAAGACTGAACTTTCAATGACTTAAAATCAGCAGCAAAAATGTTGGTTGGAATTCTCAGGCGTCTAAATATATCCAAGGAAGTTTTCCATGTCTTATAACCTGCCAGCTTTTTGAACCTTATTGGAGCAAAAACTGCTTTCACCCAGAGTTGTAAGCAGGGCAGTTTCCAAATATCTGCTTTCCTTGACTTGCTCATAGGAAGGTTATTATTTTTATTATTGTTGGGTTTTTTTGCAGTCAGAAAAAAAAACCAGGTAGATGTTTAACATGGGGCATCCGCATCCCCCTAAACCGGCATTTTTCAATCTTGGCAGCTTGAAAATGTTGAATGCTGATTTTATTTATATGCTGCCCTTTTCCCCCCGAAGGGGACTCAGGGCAGCTCACAACTCAACCAGGGAAGGGGGATACAAACAAGAATTTAAACGACATAAAAAACAATGCATGATTAAAACACAACAGTCATACCAATTCGAGACGGGGGCAACAGTTCTTTAGTCCCAGGCCTGTCAGAATAGCCAGGTTTTAAGGGCTTTGCAGAAGGCCTGGAGGGTGGTGAGGGTTCGAATCTCCACGGGGAGTTCGTTCCAGAGGATCAGAGCAGCCACAGAGAAGGCTCTCCTCCGAGTAGTCGCCAGTCGACACTGGCCGGCGGATGGAATTCGGAGGAGGCCTAATCTGTGGGATCTAATCGGTCTAGTGGAGGTAATTGGCAGCAGGCGGTCTCTCAAGTACCCAGGTCCTTGACTTCAACTGTGTGGACTTCAACTCCCAGAATTCCCCAGGCGGCATCACATCTTCTATTTTCGAAAACCGCCAATGATGGCGCACTCACAACTCCAGGAGGCAAGCAATTCCTTTTATTAATTGTTCTCAGTGTTAGATAATTTCTCCTTACTTGGAATAGAATAACAGAGTTGGAAGGGACCTTGGAGGTCTTCTAGTCCAACCCCCTGCCTGGGCAGGAAACCCTATACCATTTCAGACAAATGACTATCCAACATGTTCTTAAAGACTTCCAGTGTTGTGGCATTCACAACTTCTGGAGGCAACTTCTGTTCCACTGATTAATTGTTCTAACTGTCAGGAAATTCCTCCTCAGTTCTAAGTTGCTTCTCTCCTTGATTAGTTTCCACCCATTGCTTCTTGTCCTGCCCTCGGGTACTTTGGAGAATAGCTTGACTCCCTCTTCTTTGGGGCAACCCCTGAGATATTGGAACACTGCTATCATGTTTCCCCGAGTCCTTCTTTTCATTAAACTAGACATTCCCAGTTCCTGCCACTGTTCACAACTTCTGGAGGCAAGCTGTTCCACGGATTGATTGTTCTCACTTTTAGGAAATTTCTCTGTAGTTCTAGGTTTCTTCTCTTCTTGGTTACTTTCCATCCATTGCTTCTTGTCCTGCCCTCAGGTGCTTTGGAGAATAGCCTGACTCCTGCTTCTTTGTGGCAGTCCATGAGATATTGGAAGACTGCTATCATGTTTCCCCTGGTTCTTCTTTTCATTAAACTAGACATTCCCAGTTCCTGCAACCGTTCTTCATATGTTTTAGCCTCCAGTCCTCTAATCATCCTTGTTGCTCTTCTCTGCATTCTTTCTAGCGTGTTAACATCCTTTTTCCATCGTGGTGACCAACACTGGATGCAGTATTCCAAGTGTGGCCTTACCAAGGCATTATAAAATGGTATTAACACTTATCTTGATTCTATCCCTCTGTTAATGCAATTGTCATTGGAGTTGGGTTTTTCAGGAATGCTGACAGCAGTCTAATAGCCATAGCCATAGCACTTAGACTTATATACTGCTTTACAGTGCTTTACAGCCCTATCTAAGCAGTTTACAGAGTCAGCCAGAGGTGAAATTCAGCAGGTTCTGGAGAACCGGTAGCGGAAATTTTGAGTAGTTCAGAGAACCAGCAAATACCACCTCTGGCTGGCCCCAGAGTGGGGTGGGAATGGAGACTTTACGGTATCCTTCCCCTGCCACACCCACCAACAAGCCACTCCCGCAGAAGCGGTAGTAAAAAAAAATTGAATTTCATCACTGGAGTCAGCTATTGTCCCCCAATAATTTTGGGTCTTCACCTCGGAAGGATGGAAGTCTGAGTCAACCTTGAGCCCCGTGGTCAGATTTGATCGTGCCAAATTGCACGCAGCGAGCAGTCAGCAGAAGTAGCCTGCAGTACAGTGGTGGGTTTCAAAAAAATTTGGAAGCTCTTCTGTAGGTGTGGCCTGCTTTCCGGGTCCACTGGTGGAACCTCTTCTAACCGGTTCGGTAGATTTGACGAACCGGTTCTACCGAACCGGTGCGAACCGGTAAGAACCCACCTATGCTGCAGTACTATAGCAATAGCAGTTAGACTTATATACCGCTTCATAGGGCTTTCAGCCCTCTCTAAGCGGTTTACAGAGTCAGCATATTGCCCCCAACAATCTGGGTCCTCATTTTACCCACCTTGGAAGGATGGAAGGCTAAGTCAACCCTGAGCCGGTGAGATTTGAACCGCTGAACTGCCGAACTAGCAGTCAGCTAAAGTAGCCTGCAGTACTGCACTCTAATCACTGCACCCCTGTGGCCATTGGATCGCTTTGGCTTTTTTGGTAGCTGCAGCACCCTGCTGGCTCATATTTAAGTGATCGTCCACTTGGACTCGCAAGATCCCTCTCCCAATTACCATTACTGAGCCAGGTACCACCTCTTCTATGCCTGTGCCAGTGGTGGGATTCAGCCAGTTCGCACCTATTCGGGGGAACTGATTGTTAACTTTCTAAGCAGTTTGGAGAACCAGTTGTTGGAAGAAATCTCATTTTGTTTTTTTCCACTTTATAGGGCTAATCCTAACCCGCAGTGGTTAGGGTGCAGTACTGCAGGCCACTTCATCTGACTGTTATCTGCAGTTCAGCGGTTCTAATCTCACCGGCTCAAGGTTGACTCAGCCTTCCATCCTTCCGAGGTGGGTGACATGAGGACCCAGGCTGTGGGGGCGATATGTTGACTCTGTAAACCGCTTAGAGAGGGCTGAAAGCCCTATAAAGCGGTATATAAGTCTAACTGCTATTGCTATTGCTATTGCTATTGCTATTGTAAGGAAGGCAGGAAGGAAACATTCTGGTGTTGTTTCTAGCCTAATCTTTATTGCCCTGCTTACAGAAAATGCCTCTCCGATTAACCCTTATGACATTGTAAACAGCTAAGGCGAAGCGCCCATCAACGTGAGTGACGTTGAGTTGGCCACACCCACCCAGTCACATGACCATCAAGCCCCGCCTACCCTGCTGGTCATTAGGGCAGAGAATTGGTCGTAAAGTTATTTGAATCCCACCACTGGCCTCTGCCCTTTGTTTTTTTGTTGTTCCTTGCCTAAACGTAGCATTTACTTTTCTCACCGTTGTTGAAGTCCCGTCAAAAGGAAATTGGGGGACCAGCTGAGTGTTTCTGTCATGAGAAACTGGGCCCAGTGCAGGTGGGGGGTGGGGCAGGTGGGTGGGTGGGTGGACAACCACTTTTCCTGCTCATGACACCTTAAGATGTTGGTGGCTTAACATCAAAGCCCCGAGTGTTTCTCGATCCGTTAAAACTACAAAAGAGAGCTCACAGGCAGGTCTCTCATCCGGTGGTGTTAAAAAGTTCAGTTGGGAAAACAGCAGGTAGAGAAAGAAAGAAAAAAAAACAGTACTTTGGGTTTTACTCTCTTCAGCCACAAAAGGGTCTAAAAATAGGATCCGGGGATGTGGCTTTTCGGCATAAAGACCATGCGTCGCCATTTCAGGCTTCCTCACTTCCCCACCCACACAACCATTTTCGTATCAGTTAACCTGAAGAGAGAGGTGCCACCTCCCGAGAAGGGAGAAGTCTCGGCCGTTTTGTGTGTTCAATGTCAACACAATCGCACCAGCTCAAGAAAATGGCTTCTGAGGCAGAGTTGTTGTCATTGTCGTTTTTCCCAACAGGTCTGCACTCCTCTAATCCTCCTGGTTGCTCTTCTCTGCACTCTTTCTAGAGTCTCAACATCTTTTTTTTATAGGGTAGTGACCAAAACTGGATGCAGGATTCTAGGTGTGGTCTTACTAAGGCTTGGAACAATTGGTACAAATGGCTGCAAAACAAGAATGAAATTAATTAAGCAAAAAAAACAATATATAAATATAAATATAAATAATAAATATAAATAATAAATATAAATATAAATATAAATATAAATATAAATATAAATAATATAAATATAAATATAAATATAAATATAAATATAAATATAAATATAAATATAAATAATATAAATAATATAAATATAAATAAATATAAATATAAATAAATATAAATATAAATATAAATATAAATATAAATATAAATATAAATATAAATATAAATATAAATATAAATATAAATATAAATATAAATATAAATATAAATATAAATATAAATATAAATATAAATATAAATATAAATATAAATATAAATATAAATAATATAAATATAAATATAAATAATATAAATAATATAAATATAAATATAAATATAAATATAAATATAAATATAAATATAAATATAAATATAAATATAAATATAAATATAAATATAAATATAAATATAAATATAAATATAAATATAAATATAAATATAAATATAAATATAAATATAAATATAAATATAAATGTGTGTGTGTGTGTGTGTGTATGTGTATGTATGTATATATATATATGTTGTATTTGTGCTGATAAATAAATAAAGGGAGACTAGTATAGATCTATTTCAAGCTATTTAGCTCTCATCAGCTAGCCATACCCTTACTGGGATTTGAACCTGGGCTATATTACATACTAGGCAGACTTCTTAGCCATTAGGCCACAGGCTCTTATCCGTTATCAGCAAAGCCAGGGTGAAAGGTATCTATTAGATTTCTTTTACAACCCCCGGTATGCCCAAATATGGGAGGAAGATCACTACTTCCATTCTCTGTCCTTCGGCTCGTCACAAGAGACCATCCAGGCAGAAACCCACTATTTTTACTGTTGCCTTTTTGTTACATTTTGTTGTATTTGTGCTGATAAATAAATAAAGGGAGGTTCAAATCCCAGTAAGGGTATGGCTAGATGATGAGAGCTAAATAGCTTGAAATAGATCTATACTAGTCTCCCTTTATTTATCCCTCTGTTAATGCAGCTTAGGATCGCATTGGCTTTTTTTGACTGCCGCTGCACATTGCTGGCTCCTATTTAGCTGGTTGTCCACTAGGACTCCAAGATCCCACTCGCAGTCACTGCTATTAAGCCTGGTTTCATCCCAGTTTATACGTGTACTTTTTCTTGCCTTAGTGTTAAGACTTTACTTTTCTCTACATTGAATTCCATTTTGTTAGATAGTGCCCAAGGTTTAAGTCTGTCCACATCAGGGGTGAAATTCAGCAGGTTCTGACAGGTTCTGGAGAACTGGTAGCAGACATTTTGAGTCGTTTAGAGCAATTTTGAGCAGGTTCTGCAGAACCAGCAAATACCACTTCTGACGTGCCCCAGAGTGGGGTGGGAATGGAGATTTTGCAATATTTTTCCCCAGGAGTGGGGAGGGAATGGAGATTTTGCAGTATCCTTCCCCTGGAATGGGAAGGGAATGGGAATTTTGCAATATCCTTCCCCTGGAGTGGGAAGGGAATGGGAATTTTGCAATATCCTTCCCCTGGAGTGGGAAGGGAATGGGAATTTTGCAGTATCCTTCCCCTGGAGTGGGAAGGGAATGGGAAATTTGCAATATCCTTCCCCTGGAGTGGGAAGGGAATGGGAAATTTGCAGTATCCTTCCCCTGGAATGGGAAGGGAATGGGAATTTTGCAGTATCCTTCCCCTGGAGTGGGAAGGGAATGGGAAATTTGCAATATCCTTCCCCTGGAGTGGGAAGGGAATGGGAAATTTGCAGTATCCTTGCCCTGGAATGGGAAGGGAATGGGAAATTTGCAATATCCTTCCCCTGGAGTGGGAAGGGAATGGGAAATTTGCAGTATCCTTCCCCTGGAATGGGAAGGGAATGGGAATTTTGCAATATCCTTCCCCAGGAGGCAATGGGGATTTTGCAGTATCCTTCCCCTGGAGTGGGAAGGGAATGGGAAATTTGCAATATCCTTCCCCAGGAGTGGGGAGGGAATAGAGATTTTGCAGTATCCTTCCCCTGGAGTGGGAATTTTGCAATATCGTTAAGCCTATCTTTTAAGGTATTATCTATTCCACCCAGCTTAGTATCATCTGCAAATTTGCTAAGTTCCCCTTCTAATCCATCATCTCATAGAAAGCAGTAGAGATCCTGTTAGTCTTTATGCAGCCAAACAGCATGGAAATCCACAGGTGGGAGGGAAACACACTAAAAATCTTGGAAATTGTATTACTGCCAAAAAAACAAACAAGAAAAAAAAACCCTTGAACAGTGAAAACAACTAGAAAACCCTCCAAATACATAGTGATCGCAGTAGCACTTGGCCTCTCAGTTGTAGGAAGTAAGCCCCCACCCTTCTCCTAGGAAAATGAGATATTTTAGGAAATATTAAAAGGACAGAATATTTCCCCCTAAAAGGGAGGCAGAAACTCAACCCCAACAGCAGTGGTGGGTTTCAAATTTTTTTAGAACCTCTTCTGTAGGTATGGCCTGCTTTGTGGGAGTGGCTTGCCAGCCATGTGACCGGGTGGGAGTGGCTTGCCGGCCATGTGACCGGGTGGGAGTGGCCAACTTGTAAAATGTGGTGAAACTCACTTAACGACACTCTTGCTTAGCAAGCAAAATGTTGGCTCAGAAACTCTGGCATTTGTAGCACGCAAGTCTTAAAGCTGCCAAGTTACAAGACCCTTGAACTTTAGGGAAAAAACTCCAGGGGTGTTCAAACTTGACAGCTTTAAGACTTGTGGACTTCAACTCCCAGAATTCCTCCTCTCGCTCTTCATCTTGATGATGTGCAGACGGGCGGGGGAAGGGAGCTGGAACTGGTTCTAAACGGCACTGCAGATTTGTGGAACTTTTTCTACAGAAGAGATTAGAACTGGCAGGAACCCACCTGTGCCCAACACCTTTGTCACTGGGCCATTAAGGCCTGAGCCAGGCCATTCTACATAACAAAGATCAACAGGCAGAGCCATAGTAAGAATTGCCCAAAGCCCTTTCATGACATCATGTTATGTTATGTTATGTTATGTTATGTTATGTTATGTTATGTTATGTTATGTTATGTTTATTACACTTGTATGCCGCCCTATTCCCGAGGGATTCAGGGCGGCTAACAAACAAGGTGGGGGGGGGGGGAATACAAACAACAAACAAAGACAAAAACAGATTAAAAACAATGCAACAGTCGCAACAATCCGAGTGGGGCTGGGAACTCATCAGCCCCAGGCCTGCCGGAACAGCCAGGTCTTGATAGCTTTGCGGAAAGCCTGAAGGGTGGTGAGGGTCCGGATCTCCACGGGGAGATCGTTCCAGAGGGCTGGAGCAGCCACAGAGAAGGCCCTCCCCCGAGGGGTCGACAGTCGACATTGGCTAGCGGATGGTATTCGGAGGAGGCCTAATCTGTGGGATCTAATTGGTCGTAGGGAGGTAATTGGCAGCAACAGCTCAACCAAGCTCATCACCCAGCAACAGCTCAACCAAGCTTGGGAGTTGCCTCAACCAACCTTCAGAGTTGCCTCTGCATGGCCCCATGGGCGTCTGCCAACCAATCAGAATGCAAGCTCAAATTCAAAAGCCCAGATAGGGCATAAAACCCAGGGACGCTCTGCATCTCCTCCCTGTTTCTTCAAGCCATGGGATCCCCCTTTTCTGTTCAGGGCTCAAGCCATGTGATCCTGTCCACCATTAAAACCATCTTTCCAAGCAGCCACCATGTTTCCAGTGTCTTTTTTCCCCCACTTGGAACTGAACCCAGGAGGACATTTCTTCCAACACAATAAAGGGGATTATTTTTAATTCCGGGTTGAAATGTGGGGTCCTTGGCGCTCCCTGAGCTTGGTTGCTTTCATGCAGATGTTTCTGTCCTTCTGTGACTTCTAAACCGTGAAATGCATTTTTAAAAAAAATTTGGTGGGGGTGTGTGTGTGTGTGAAGGTTTTCAAGTTTTTGAAGCAAGAAAGGTTTTCAAAGTGTCAGTTAGTCCTTGGTGGTGAATCGCAAGTCACTGGCATACATTTCTTTTTTGAGTTATGTCTCTTGTTTCCTGCTAATGCCGGTCTAACGGGGCAGGCCTGGAAGAGAGGAGCCGCAGTGGGGGGTTATAGGAAGCCACTCGGAGATCGCTGAACCCACTTGCTGAAAAAGAAAAATGAGTCTTCTCCGTGTCTCCGTCGCTGCTGAACTTTTGTGAATGTGAGCCAAAGAGAGACTTCAGAGTAGCTGCCCTCAAAATTTGTGTTGCTAGGGGCCGCGAAGAGTGCTTCGCCCGCTGTTCTGACCCAGCCTTCGCAAGTAATGTTAAGCCCAGGGGTGAGATTCAGCCTGTTCGGACCGGTTTGTGCGAACCGGTAGTTGGCCCCGCTCATCTGCCCCTACCCTATTCCATCCTATATTTCCTTTGTTTCAAGGCCAGCTGATTGCGGTGGCACAGTGGATCAGCTGTTTTACTCACGGGGTGAAGAGGGGGGGGAGGTTGGGAGAGAGAGGGAGGGAGAGAGAGGAAGAGAGAGGGAGAGAGGGAGAGAGGGGGGGAGAGGGAGGGAGGGAGGGAGAGAGGGGGGAGAGAGAGGGAGAGGAATAGAGAGGGGGAGAGAGAGGGAGGGAGAGAGGGGAGAGAGAGGGAGGGAGAGGGAAAGAGAGGGAGAGGGGAGAGAGAGGAAGAGAGGGGGAAAGAGGGGGAGAGGGAGGGAGGGAGAGAGAGGGGGAGAGAGGGAGGAAGAGGAATAGAGAGGGGGAGAGAGAGGGAGGGAGAGAGGGGAGAGAGGGGGAGGGAGAGGAATAAAGAGAGGGATAGAGAGGGAAGGATAGAGAGGGAGAGGGGAGAGAGAGGGAGAGAGGGAGAGGGAGGGAGAGAGGGGAAGAGAGGGAGAGGAATAGAGAAGGGGAGAGGGGGGGAGGGAGGAAGGGGGAGAGAGATGGGGAGATGGGGGAGGGGGATAGAGAGGCAGAGAAAGGGGGATGGAGAGAGGAGGGAGAGAGGGGGAGGGGGAAATAGAGAGGGGGAGAAAGAGGGGGGAGAGGGGAGAGAAAGGGGGAGAGAGAGGGAAAGAGATGAAGAGGAGAGAGAAGGGGAGAGAGGGGGAAGGAGGGAGATAGAGGAGGGGGAGGTTTGTGTGTGTGTGTGTGTGTGTGTGTACACACTTGTGTGCATATATAGGCTCAGCTGCATATCACGCTTAAATACGAGAGAGGAGGAAAAAATTGAATCCATGGCTACTGGGGACAAAGGATTCAGATGAATGAAAACACCCCCTCCTCCCCTTGGACTCCAATCTTTGAATATTCAGAAAATTCCAGAACTGAGCAGGTGTGGGGATCTTTTTTCCTTCCCCCCCCCCCTCTTTTTTTTGGAAGGAGGTCAGTGAAGTTTTATGGCATTTTGTTATATTTCAATTTATATGCAAATACGCAGGTTAATCACAGAAGGAGTCACATCAATGAAAGCTGCCACAGATTTCTGAAAGATCAAAACTTCCGGGGTGACGAGAAGGGTCTTTCCAACTGTTGTTAGCATAATGGTTAATATATTGAGATCTTTGGGCCTTTTTCTCCATTTCACAATGCTCTGAAAATGCACCCCGTCCTTATTAATATAGGGAGTTGCTGGGGGGAGGGAGTTACACTTCACACAAACATTTGCCATTTCCGACACAGACATAACTTTCCCCCACAGTTTTCGGATATTTCTTCATCGGAGCAGAAGAAGAAAAGAAAGGGGGGAAAAAACCAGAAACCTAACCTGAAAAATTACTCAAGCTCAGTCTGCTCTGAAAATACAACTAGTTGGTTGTTCCTTGACCTAGTTACACACTTGTTTGCAGTAAATAGGCATAGGGGGTTGGACTAGAACAGTGGGACTCAACCTTCCTAACGCCGCGAGCCTTTAATACAATTCCTCATGTTGTGGTGACCCCCAACCATAAAATTATTTTATGTTTTCCATATTTTTTTTTGAAAATATGTGTTTTCCGATGTTCTTAGGCAACCCCTGTGAAAGGGTCGTTCGACCCCCAAAGGGGTCCCGACACACAGGTTGAGAACCACTGGACTAGAAGATCTCCAAGGCCCCTTCCAACTCTGTTATTCTATTCTGTTCTATTCTATTCTATTCTCTATTCTATTCAATTTTCTATTCTATTCTATATTCTATTCTATATTCTATTCTATATTCTATTCTATTTTCTATTCTCCTATTCTATTTTATTCTATTCTCTATTCTATTCTCTATTCTATTCTCTATTCTATTCTCTATTCTATTCTCTATTCTATTCTCTATTCTATTCTCCTATTCTATTCTATTCTCCTTTGCCTATTCTATTCTCTATTCTATTCTATTCTCTATTCTGTCCCCTATTCTATTCTCTATTCTATTCTATTCTATTCTTCTATTTTATTCTATTCTATTCTCTATTCTATTCAATTATATTCTCATATTCTATTCTATTCTCCTATTCCTATTCTATTCTCTATTCTATTCTCTATTCTATTCTATTCTCTATTCTATTCCCCTATTCTATTCTATTCTATTCTCTATTCTATTCTCCTATTCTATTCTATTCTCTATTCTCTATTCTATTCTCCTATTCTCTATTCTATTCTATTCTCTATTCTATTCTCTATTCTATTCTCTATTCTATTCTCTATTCTATTCTCTATTCTATTCTCTATTCTCTATTCTAGTCTATTCTCTAGTCTATTCTCCTACTCTATTCTATTCTCTATTCTATTCTATTCTATTCTCCTATTCTATTCTATTCTCTATTCTATTCTATTCTCTATTCTATTCTCCTATTCTATTCTCTTCTCTATTCTATTCTCTATTCTATTCTCTTCTATTCTCTTCTCTATTCTATTCTCCTATTCTATTCTATTCTTCTATTCTATTCTATTCTACATAATAAAAAATTGTAATTTAACTCTATGCTATTTTGTCAGGAAATTTCTGCTTAGCTCTAGGCTGCATCTTTCTTTAACAATCTAGTGCCATGCTGGCGAACCTATGGCACAAGTGCCACAGGTGGCACACAGAGCCCGCTCTGTATGCACATGAGCCCTTACCCCAGCTCAGCTCCACCGCCCATGTGCATGCACCTCCCGCTGGCCAGCTGATTTTTGGGTCTCTGCTGTGTATAGGGAGGTGGAGTTCATGCAGGAAATGTGTGTGCATGTGCGGGGGTTCGAGGGTCATGCACGCATGCATGGGGGGAACGCAGGCCCCCGCAACCCATTTTTGGTCCCAGGAGGCTGCACGGCAGGGCCGTGTATGTGTGTATATGTGTGTCACACACCCATGCATGGGGGGGGGGAGTTTATCACACACACATATGCAGGGGACAGGGTGCATGGTGGGTTTGGCGTACGCATTGCATTATGGGTATGGGCGCACACACACACACACTATCACATGCGCACACTTGCTTTCGGCACGCAACAACCAAGACATTAGCCATCCCTGATCTAGTGTTTCTCAACCTTTCCAACTACTAGAAGCGTGGACTTCGATTCCCAGAATTCCCTGGCAAATCACGGTGGCTGGGGAATTCTGGGAACTGGAAAATAGAATGATAGAGTTGGAAGGGACCTTGGAGGTCTTCTAGTACAACCCTCTGCTCAAGCAGGAGACACTATACCATTCTAGACAAGTGGTCATCCAATCTTTTCATGGAAACCTCCAATGATGGGGCACCCACAACATGAGGAGACAAGCTATTTGGTTGATTAGTTGTTTTCACAATCGGGAAGTTCCTCCTCAATTTTAGGTTGGATCTCTCTTCAGTGATCTTCTACCTGTTACTTCTTGTCCTGATCTCAGTTTTTTTGGAGAATAAGTTGACCGTCCTCTTCTCTGTGACAGAAATGGAACAGAAGTCTCCTTCTTGAACCCCAACTAATACTTGGATCTTCTTGCACTTTTGTTTTCTTAGACCACAAACCTCCTCACAATGGATCACCCAACATCTCCTCAGCTTCATTCCACCAGATAATTCCATAGTTTCTTTCCAAACTTTCCACTTTCCTTCTATTTCTTATTATTTCCTGATTTGGGATGGTCGATTCTTCCTCTTCATGGATATCAACTGGGCTTTTCTTTGAGTCTCTGGTAACAACTGTGGAAGACCAAATCATGCCAGCCACAAAGGGAGATGGATTTCAACTCACCAATCCAGCCAAGTCATCTCAGGGCTCGGTTCCCAAATAAAACTTCTGAACAATGCTGAAAACCAGAACAAAAGCAGTTCCTCCATCAGATCCAAGAAATCCGCTTTCCCAGCTTGGCATCGTCTAGTCGTAGGTGGACTGCCAACCTCTCTAGTCCCTGCCAAGAGTTGAAGCTTCACATGGTTGGAGGGTACCAGGTGGGAGGAAGGTTGAGAGAATAAAATCAATATGCTATCGAATGAACGGGACATCTGGAAATGTCCTTGGATATTCTCTGTCCTCACAGATAGAGTGCCAAGGATTAGAAGACAAAAGGAAAGAAAGAATCACTGGATACATGTTTTGTGCCTTATCTTCATCATTCTGCTTCTTCTCCATGACCATATTAGAACATAGAATAATATAATTGGAAGGGAATTTGGAGGTCTTCTAGTCCAACTGGATGGATGGATGGATGGATGGATGGATGGATGCTTGGATGCTTGGGTGGATGCTTGGGTGGATGCTTGGGTGGATGGATGGATGGATGCTTGGATGGGTGGATGGATGGATGGATGCTTGGATGCTTGGATGAATGCTTGGATGGGTGGATGGATGGATCAATGGATTGATGGATTCAGTGATGGATGGATGGATGGATGGATGGATGGATGGATGGATGGATGCTTGGATGGATGCTTGGGTGGATGCTTGGGTGGATGCTTGGATGGGTGGATGGATGGATCAATGGATTGATGGATTCAGTGATGGATGGATGGATGGATGGATGGATGCTTGGATGGATGCTTGGATGGATGCTTGGGTGGATGCTTGGGTGGATGCTTGGATGGGTGGATGGATGGATCAATGGATTGATGGATTCAGTGATGGATGGATGGATGGATGCTTGGATGGATGCTTGGATGCTTGGATGGATGCTTGGATGGATGCTTGGATGGGTGGATGCTTGGATGGGTGGATGCTTGGATGGATGGATGGATGGATGGATGGATGGATGGATGGATGGATGGATGGATGCTTGGATGGATGGATGGATGGATGGATGGATGGATGCTGGGATGGATGCTTGGATGGATGGATGGATGGATGGATGGATGCTTGGATGGATGGGTGGGTGGGTGGGTGGATGGATGGATGGATGGGTGGGTGGGTGGGTGGGTGGGTGGGTGGATGGATGGGTGGGTGGGTGGGTGGGTGGGTAGATGGATGGATGGATGGATGGATGGATGGATGGATGCTTGGATGGATGGATGGGTGGGTGGGTGAATGGATGGATGGATGGATGGATGGATGGATGGATGGATGGATGGATGCTTGGATGGATGCTTGGATGAGTGGATCATAGGATCATAGGATCAATGGATGGATGGATGGATGGATGGATGGATGGATGGATGGATGGATGGATGGATGGATGGATGGATGGACGAACGGACGGACAATATGCAATCAAGTTATTCTCAGCTCCTAACAACCACATACATTTTTTTCTATGACAATCTATTCCTAACTTGGTCTTTTAATGGTGTATGTAAAACAATGTTCTGCTGGCTTTTTTTTTAGTGTATGGCACCTAAATAGGCCATCCAATCACAGATATACAAATCTAGTTCAAACAAAGCATCAGCAAATATATATATACTTATTCAATAAATATATATATATAACAGTTCGATTCTCATGATTCAAGGCTGACTCAGGCTTCCATCCTTCCATCCTATTGTTGGAGGCCATAGGCTGACTCTGAAAACAGCTTAGGTATCGTTATAAATCACTGTGGAGTGGTATATAAATTTCACTGCTATTGCTAAGGGCTATTTGACAGTGTGGCTGGAATTCTAGGTGATTTTTAAAATAAAAACAGATTACAACCCCTGGTTTAGGTGTATCAACGTTTGAGTTTCTGGTATAGTATTCTTAGTGCTTATAAATGCCCACTCTGCTATGATGACCACAAGGAAGTAGGTCCTCATTATATTGTGTAAACACCACCACATTTACTGTCAACAACTGCAGGTTCATTTTCTCTCTTTTAAGTACGTGACAAGCTGTAAAGGCTTAACTGGGCCAAGTTGTATTTCAATTCAGAACGTATTCAATTCTCCCCAATCTGAGGAGTTCGCATGAATAAAAATTACTGTCAATCCATAGGGGCAAGAGAAGGCAACTTATAGCAACCGTACGACCTGTGGACTTCAACTCCCAGAATTCCTGTTGCCCATCCCTGTGCTAAAATGTCACGTGTTCCTTTTACGGTGGTCTCCCATCTCGCGTCGTGCGAAATCTGCAAAGCTCTTGTGCAAATTCATAAGATCTACATCTAAAATCATTTCTATGTAAATAAATAGCATCTTTTGGGGGGGGGGGGATATCCAACAACCAAATCTCTGTCACGGTGAGTTGCATTGTCATCCTTCCGTCTCAAAAGACTATGGCGGGGGTGTCCAAACTGAGAATTTTAAGACTTGTGGACTTCAACTCCCAGAATTCCCCAGCCAGCTGGCTGGGGAATTCTGGGAGTTGAAATCCACAAGTCTTAAAGTTCCCAGTTTGAACACCCCTGCCATAGACTTTTGAGACCGAAGGATGACAATGCAACTCGCATTACTCGGACAGTAAGGAGGTTGGGGGAGGGGGAACATGGGCCAGTCCTGGGGGCTGAGGAAAGCTCAGATGAGGGCTCTGCCTTGGAGGGAGAGAGGGAACTAGACAGCAGCGAGGCAGAGGAGCAGCTGGAGCCTGTTCCCAGTGTGCACAAGCAAAGAGCGGCCAGAAGTCAAGAACTAAGAAAGCAGGATCGACTTAAGAGTAAAGCCATACCTTGGAGGTGATTGACCCCTCCCATAGGAAACAAAAGAGGAAAGAACGGGGAGTGGGATTTTGTAGGAAATGATTCATTCATTCAGTCATGTCAAGAGTGGAAAGTTCTGGTTGTGATTATAAGCTTTGCCTTGCCCTGCGTTTGGAAACTCGTTATCTGACAGCGCTCCAAAAGAGATAAGGTGCGTGTGGATAAACATTCCTCGGAAAGACTGTTTGCTAAACCTTGCTGACTGTGAATGAAAGGAATTCATGGTTGTGTAAATAAAAGAGGTTTTGCAGGGACCAAGACTTTGCTTCTTGCATGCCAAGGAAACCTGGGTTAGAACACTTACATTTCTCCATACAATAATCCTTTGAGATAATGGGACCGAAGTGGAAGGCCCAAACTCACCAAGGGAGCATTCATGCATGAGACTAGATCTAAATCAGGGTTTTCCCACTCCTAGTCCAACACCTTCACCACTGAACCATCCTGGCTGTCTTGAATGATACATATGAAGGCAAGCAAATATGAAAAATTAGATCTATAAATCTAAAGGTTTCCCTGACCGGTCGTGTCCAACTCTAGGGGGCGGTGTTCATCTCCATTTCTTAGCCAAGGGAGCTAGAGTTGTCCGAAGATACTTCTGTGGTCATGAGTTCCACCACAAATCCTCAAAGCCCTTCTGCGCGGAGACATAAGCGCGAAGACTAATTCGCGCCGTTCTAAGCACTAAGGAAAAACGCGACCCTACCATGATGACATAATCGCGGAGGGCAAAATCGTGCATTCCCAAGCACTCAGTACCCTAAACCTAACCCTAAACCTAACCCTAAACCTAACCCTAAACCTAACCCTAACCCTAAACCTAAACCTAACCCTAACCCTAAACCTAAACCTAAACCTAACCCTAAACCTAACCCTAAAACAAACCCCTAAACCTAATCCTAACGCTTACCTTAAATGAAGTCGGCTTTCTGCCGCAGCGCCGTTTTAAAGCGCCCTTCTGTTGCTGCGCTGTTGTCGTGGCGGTGATGACGCGTGGTGATGACGTCGCGGCTTTAGCGCTGCGATTTTATCACCGTGATTTTGACCAGCGAGGTTTTGTCGTGCCACGGCGGTTATGTGGTCAGCATGGCTATATGCCAAAGGCACATGGAGCGCTATTATCTTTCCACTGAAGGGGTACCTATTTATCTACTCACATTCACAGGCTTTCGAACTGCAAGGTGGGCAGGAGCTGGAGCCAGGAACTGGGGCTCGTCCCATTCCAGGTCTCGAACCTGGCTTGTCAG
>NW_022473902.1:176782-181782 GCF_009769535.1 Thamnophis elegans | reverse complement strand
CTCTTGGCAAACTCATGGAGCAGAGCATGAGAGGATCCCTGTCCCCCATTGTCTCCTAGAGTTTTTGCAAATTCATGTTTGTTATGTCAATGACACTATCTAACACTATCTAATCCCTTGATAAGAACACATTTGGAATATTGCTTTGGTCACCACAATATAAAAAATATATATGGAGTCTCTAGAAAGAGTGCAGAGCAACAAAGATGATTAGAGGACTGGAGGCTAAAACGGATGAAGTTGTGGGAATTGGGCTTCTCTAATTTAATGAAAAGAAAGACTAGGGGAGACATGATAGCAGAATTACAATATTTGAGGGGCTGCCAAAAAGTAGAGGGGGTCAACTTATTTTTCAAAGCATCTGAAGGCAGGAGAAGAAGCAACAGATGGAAACTAATCAAGGAGAGATGCAACCTAGAATTAAGCAGATATTTCCTGATAGTTAGAACAATTAATCAGTGGAACTGCTTGCCTCCAGAAATTGTGGGTACGCCAACACTGGAGGTTTTTAAGAAGAGATTGGACCACCATTGGTCTGAATTGATATAGGGTTTCCTGCTTGAGGAGAGGGTTGGACTAGAAGACCTCCAAGGTCCCTTCCAACTCTGTTATTCTGTTTTTGCCATGGTGGCTAAGCAAATCACTGCATTTGTTAAGTGAATCATGTGGTCGTTAAATGAATCTGACTTCCCCCAATAACTTTGCTTGTTAGGAGATGGCTGCGAAAGTTACCAATGGGGATCACATGATCTAGGGACAGTGCAACCGTCCTAAAGGCATGCCAGTTGCCAAGCACCCAAATTTTGATCATGGGGATGCTGCGATGGTTGTAAATGTGAAGACAGTGATAAATCACTCTTTCCACCCCTGTGATAGCAGAGTTCCAATAGCTGAGGGCTATTCTCCAAGGCACCTGAGGGTAGAACAAGAAGCAATGGGTGGAAACTAATCAAGGAGAGAAGCAACTTAGAACTGAGGAGGAATTTCCTGACAGTGAGAACAATTAATCAGTGGAACAGAAATTGCCTCCAGAAGTTGTGAATGCCCCAACACTGGAAGTCTTTAAAAAAGATGTTGGATAGCCATTTGTCTGAAATGGTATAGGGTTTCCTGCCTAGGCAGGGGGTTGGACTAGAAGACCTCCAATGATCCCTTCCAACTCTGCTATTGTATTGTATTGAATGGAAGGATTGATACTCCTTGCAGACAACTGGTCATTTGCATCCTTTTAGAGGGTCCTTGAGGCCACTTGAATTAAAGCCTAATGAATTAGGTGTTATTATTTGCTTCATTTCAATACCGCCTTCCAAAATAGCTCAGGGTATTTTGCATTAAAATATAAACAGTTCGGATAATATCATCAGTGTTAGATGGGAGGAGTGGTTGCTTTTATATTATATACAAGTCCCTTGATGGTGAACCAGGAACTTCATATGTCTAGTTTAATGAAAGGAAGGACCAGGGGAGACATGATAGCAGTCTTCCAATATCTCAGGGGTTGCCACAAAGAAGAGGGAGCCAAGCTATTCTCCAAGGCACCTGAGGGTAGAACAAGAAGCAATGGGTGGAAACTAATCAAGGAGAGAAGCAACTTAGAACTGAGGAGGAATTTCCTGACAGTTAGAACAATTCATCAGTGGAATGACTTGCCTCCAGAAGTTGTGAATGCCCCAACACTGGACATATTTAAGAAGACGTTGGATAACCATTTGTTTGAAGTGGTGTAGTGTTTCCTGCCTAAGCAGGGGGTTGGACTAGAAGACCTCCAAAGGTCCCTTCCAACTCTGTTATTCTATTCTATTCTTAGTGAGTTTGCATGAGTTAAAACCTCATACGGTTAAGTATAATATGGATTCATGGCTTGGGCGTTCAATTCCAAAGCACACAATTGTTTGTTAACATAAGCTTGGGGTGTTGTGCGAACCCAGGTAATGTTTTAGGGGAGAGTTGTGCAATTTTGAGTGGCGAGAGAGGTGCTGAGATAGGTTCGGCTGAGACAGAATGACAGAACAAAGATGGTTTCCATAGCTGAGGTAAATCTAATCTCTTTATTCACCTAAACCATTATACCACACTTCCTCTCTGAGGGAAACAGCCATGGTCTTACTATGTTGTGTAAATCAGAGGGCCAAGTTCAACGAGAATCGAGCTTCATTGTTTGGGGGAGACCCATGTTGTGTGAATGTAACAACTGGATTTTATTCATTCAGGTTTAAGGCGGGGTCATCTTGTGCAAATGCAACTTAGGTGTTGTTGTGACATTGTCAGAAATGGTGCAGGGTCTCCTACTTGAGGGGAGGTTTGGACTTGATGACTTATAAGGTCCTTTCCAAGTCTGTTAATCAGACCTTCACAACTTACAATTGTAATTGTGGCCATAAATCCAGGACTATCTGCCTTTCAAGTCAAGATCAGAGTTGAGAGGTTGACATGGTCCTTCACAAGCAGACACCTATAAACCCAGCTTGAGGGGGGGGGGTCTCTTTGTTGCATGCTAGATTTCTTCATATGGGGAATTCCTCTCCCTGAAATACTAGCTTTCTTCCTGCGGGGGGATTTCTTTTCCTTCGGTGCATTCAACAAATATCTCTCCCCTCACCCAGTTGTATCAGTAGAGTGGGTGGAAGGTACTCATTGTTCTGCCCAGCAGCTAGATATTTCACCTTTCATCTTCTGCAACAGAGATAATTTAGGAATTAGAACAGCTAATCATTCTTCTCTTTAGTTCTTGTCACACAAAGTTCCTCGTGGCAGGCAGCTGCCCCATAAGCAAAGGACGAGAAAGCTTTAAAACACCCTCATCTTTGAGATTAACAAAGGCAAAATATTTCTATCAGATCCCCAAAATCCCTTTTTTTCCCCCTGTAAATCAGTAGGGAATTTGGGGGCGGTAGCAAGAGACTAAACTATTTAATTAAAAGAAGGAGTGTTTCCAAGCAGAAAATTATGCCAGCAATCAACAGAATGGAGGGATGCAGAATCGCACATACCCATTTTTTTTAAGTTTTTCATTTTGTTTTGTTACATAATAAAATATTATTTTGTGAACAGAGTGTTGTCTGGATTCCCCC
This sequence comes from Thamnophis elegans, assembly GCF_009769535.1. Lineage (NCBI taxonomy): Eukaryota > Metazoa > Chordata > Lepidosauria > Squamata > Natricidae > Thamnophis > Thamnophis elegans. Next base: position 178,711 of record NW_022473902.1, on the reverse strand, counting down.
TTTTAACATTCCTACAAAAAACATAATTCATTTGACATATATATTTCCATTTTTCCAATTTTAGCTGTATTGCTTTTCTTATATTTTCCAGTTTCTACTTTTTAACATATATAATTTCCCCTTCTCTTAAAAAAAAATAAATCAATCGTTTCTTTTTCATCTGTTTTCCATTAAGAACTAATATCTTCAGTTTCACATTTTATATAATCAGCATTTAACGTAATTCTTTAACACTTTTAAAAGTCTTAATATAGTTCCCACACATCTTAATTAAAATATATTATTTACCTTGGTTACAATATTTCATTTCATTCTACAAGATCATATCATTCTACTATCCTCCTTCCTAAGTTATTCTTTTCTCTTTTTCTTCTTTTTATGCATCTTATGCCTGTTCTTCTGTGTTTTTCCTCTTACTTTCCGTTGAATTGTTTGGATATCTCTCCCCAACTTTCTCTTTCCCATCTCCCATTATTTCTCCCTTTGATTTTGGCTCGTTCCTTTTTCGGATATCGTTTTAAAAAAATGTGTTTGTGTCTCCTTTAATTCATTTTTAGTGTTTTCTTTCTTTTCTTTTGTTTATGTTTGATTGTTCCTGTGGAATTTTATTTTTCTTGGAAGTTTGCATTTTAACTTTTTAAATAGATGATAGATAGATAGATAGATAGATAGATAGATAGATAGATAGATAGATAGATAGATAGAGATAGAGATAGAGATAGAGATAGAGATAGAGATAGATAGATAGAGATAAATAGATATAGAGATAGAGATAGAGATATATAAAAAATAAAAAATATTTGAAGAGAAATGCAGATACCAAACGGAGAAAAACTAGGTTAGAAAAATAGTTTTGGTTTTGGTTCAGTTGAGGAAAACAAACACATGCCCACATAAAAACACACACTCCTAATGTGACACAATGATGTAATAATAAACATTCCCAAAATGGAGATGCTTTAGTCCGCTAGAGGTTGCTGGACTACGACTCCCAGCATTCCAAGAAATGATCATGCTTGCTGGGGCTGCTGGGAATTGTAGTTCTACATCAGTCGGAAGGCTGAAGAAGCCATTTTTCTACCCTGTCCTTAGGAAGGAGGATAGAATGATATGATCTTGTAGAATGAAATGAAATATTGTCACCTAGGTAAGTAATATTGTAGGAGCCGAGGTGGCGCAGTGGTTAAATGCAGCACTGCAGGCTACTGCTAGATCAGCAGTTCAGCGGTTCAAATCTCACCGGCTCAGGGTTGACTCAGCCTTCCATCCTTCCGAGGTGGGTAAAATGAGGACCCAGATTGTTGGGGGCAATATGCTGACTCTCTGTAAACCGCTTAGAGAGGGCTGAAAGCCCTATGAAGCGGTATATAAGTCTACTGCTATATTGCTATTGGTAGCCATCAAGAAAAAAAATATCTGAATTTTGTGGCTTTCTCTCTTATATTCCCCTCAGCAATTTTGGTTTTAGAGACATCTTGGGTAAAATGTTTGCGTTATCCATTATTCCAGCACAACAAATGCCAAAGGAGAGGTCAAAACGATGAAAGAATAAAATTGTAACTAATAAATTATATTAAATTATAATACATTAATTAAATTATGGGATGATCATGCCTGAATAACACCACATAGGTAGTCTCTGACTTACAACCATTCCTCTAATGACCATTACAATTCACAAAAGCACTGAAGAAAACAAACTTATGAAAGTTTTTCACATATACAACCATTGTAGCATCCTCATGGTCACGTGATCAAAATTGAAATGCTTGGCAACTGGCTTGTACTTATAACTGTTGCAGTGTGCCGTTTTGCATGTGATCCACTTTTGCGACCTTCTGACAGGGAGAGTCAAGTGGGGAAACCAGATTCATTTTGCAACCATGTTACTAACTTAACAACCACAATGATTCGCTTAACAACTGCAGG
>NW_022473902.1:161782-171782 GCF_009769535.1 Thamnophis elegans | reverse complement strand
ATGGAAACTAATCAAGGAGAGAAGCAACTTAGAACTGAGGAGAAATTTCCTGACAGAACAATTAATCAGTGGAACAGAAGTTGCCTCCAGAAGTTGTGAATGCCCCAACACTGGAAGTCTTTAAAAAAGATGTTGGATATCCATTTGTCTGAAATGGTTTAGGGTTTCCTGCCCAGACAGGGGGTTGGACTAGAAGACCTCCAAGGTCCCTTCCAACTCTGCTATTGTATTGTATCCTATGGCATGCTTCGGCCAGCTGATTTTTCACATTTCCGGAGGCCCAGGGGAGCCCTCCCCAGCTTCAGGAAAGCCTGTGGAGGTGGGGGACGGTGAAAAACAGCCCTAACAGGCCAACCAGAAGTTCGGGAATGATCTATTTCCGGCTTCCAGAGAGCTGGGGGAGGCCGTTTTTGCCCTCCCCAAGCTCTAGGAAAGCCTCCAGAGCCTGGAAAGGGGTTGCACGCACAAGCACAGTTGGGCGGGGAGATTGAGTGGGTATTCATGTGCTCCCTATCGCATGTGTGTCAGTGGTGGGTTTCAAAAAAATTTAGAACCTCTTCTGTGGTGTGGCCAGCTTTGTGGAAGTGGCTTGCAGGCCATGTGACCGGATGGGAGTGGCTCGCCAGCCATGTGACTTGGTGGGCATGGCCAACTTGTAAAATGTTGTGAAACTCACTTAACAACGCTCTTGCTTAGCAACCAAAATGTTGGCTCAGAAACTCTGGCATTTGAAGCACGCAAGTCTTAAAGCTGTCAAGTTACAAGACCCTTGCACCCCTAACCCTTCAGGGAAAAAAAACCCAGGGGTATTCAAACATGACAGCTTTAAGACTTGTGGACTTCAATTCCCAGAATTCCTCCTCCAGTCATGTTGGCTCAGGAACTCTGCCATTGAAGTGTGCAAGTCTTAAAGCTGTCAAGTTACAAGACCCTTGCACCCCTAACTCTTTAGAAAAAACCCAGGCGTGTTCAAACTTGACAGCTTTAAGACTTGTGGACTTCAACTCCCAGAATTCCTCCTCTCGCTCTTCATCTTGATGATGTGCAGACGGGTGGGGGGAGGGAGCTGGAACCGGTTCTAAACGGCACTGTAGATTTGTGGAACCTCTTCTATAGAAGAGCTTAGAACTGGCAGGAACCCACCCCTGATGTGTGTGTGCAATTTTGGCACATCGTAAGAAAAAGTTTTGCCATCACTGTACTAGTCACTTGCCCTGTCAGTCAGAGGTAGTATTCAGCCGGTTCGGAGCAGTTCGACCGAACCAGTAGTGGAAATTGCAAGCTCCATTTTCATTGGCAGAGACATCGTAGGCTGGTCCTTTGCTGTTTCTAGGGTGGCTCCACGGGCCAAATCTAAGCACCCCATGGGCCGGATGCAGGCCACAGGCCTTGCGTTTGACACAGTGGTGGGTTTCAAAACTTGTTCGAACCTACTCTGTGGGTGTGGCTTCCTTTGTGGGAGTGGCTTGCCGCCCATGTGACCGGATGGGAGTGGCTTGCCACCCATGTGACCGGATATGAAGATGCCAACGACACTTGTCAAAACCACCTTAAATTACCTCACACACAGCACTGGCATGCATAAGAATAGGATGTAAACTTGTTTTTTAAAAGGCATCTTTGGTTTGCGTTAAAACAACTTCAACACACGCAATGTTCTGATTGCACCACAAACGCAGTAGTCATCCTTACCTTTCACAGAGGCACTGAGTTTTATAAATAGGAGTATGATAGTGTAGAATAATCATATCCAAGAACCAGTGGTGGGTTTCAAAAAATTTTGGAACCTCTTCTGTAGGTGTGGCCTGCTTTCCGGGTCCACTGGTGGAACCTCTTCTAACCGGTTCGGTAGATTTGACGAACCGGTTCTGCCGAATAGGTGCGAACTGGTAGGAACCCACCTCTGGTTTGACACCCCTGTACTAAAGGGACCACAACTGTGTTTTACACCAACTTTCCTCTCTTGTGTGGCACTTGCTAATTTTTTTTTCTGCCCTTTCGTTGCCTTCCTGCGTCAATTCTTCACACACACATACATACACACACACACCCAAAAAAACCCTTGTAATGCATATTTTACTCTATGTGTTGTTTTTTAAAAGTAAGCCTTGATGCATTTGCAAATAAATCAAGTTTTATTGACGGGAGGGGAAGCAATCCTACTCTTTAATACCCCCTCTTTTGGGACGAGAGCCATCAAAATAGCTCATCCAGCAGTGACCTCGTCTTCCTTCCCCGATTCCGTGTTTCCTCGCACATCTTAAAATGGGCTTTATTAAGGCAGTCAGGCATGGCAGCATCCAAAGGGAAGTATTTGAGTTTAGCTGATAAATCATCATTTTGCTCAGTTCCTGGGGAGGAAATAAATAAATAAATAAGGAAGAAAACCCTGACGACTTTTGGGCTTCTGGGAAGGGGCGATTTGCATTTTGAAATGTTCTTCTTCCGCGTTTTTAAAAGCTGATTTCTTGCTACTCCTCATTTAATTCTGCTTGGAAACCCAGTTTGGCTATGAAGGGCCCTCTCAGCCAAGGCAGGTTTTGACTGCCTGAGTGGAAAAATAAAACCATATTTTCTATTCTATTCTATTTTATCCCATTCCATTCATTTCTGTTTCTATTCTATTCCATATTTTCTACTCTACTCTACTCTACTCTACTCTATTCTATTTTATTCCATTCCATTCATTTCTGATTCTATTCTATGCCATATTTTCTATTCTACTCTACTCTATTCTATTTTATTCTACTCTATTCTACTCTATTCTATTTTATACTACTCTACTCCACTCCACTCCACTCCACTCCACTCTACTCTATTCTATTCTATTTTGTTCCATTCCATTCATTTCTGTTTCTATTCTATTCTATTCCATATTTTCTATTCTATTCTACTCTATTCTATTTTATTCCATTCCATTCATTTCTGATTCTATTCTATGCCATATTTTCTATTCTACTCTACTCTATTCTATTTTATTCTACTCTACTCTACTCTATTCTATTCTATTTTATTCCATTATTCATTTCTGTTTCTATTCTATTCTATTCTACTCTACTCTACTCTATTCTATTTTATTCCATTCCATTCATTTCTGTTTCTATTCTATTCCTATTCTATTTCATATTTTCTATTCTACTCTACTCTATTCTATTCCATTCATTTCTGTTTCTATTCTATTCTATTCTACTCTACTCTATTCTATTTTATTCTATTCCATTCCATTCATTTCTGTTTCTATTCTATTCGCTTGTCAGAAGGTCGCACAAGGGGATCACGTAACTTTAAGACACTGCAGCCGTCATAAATATAAACCTGTTGCCAAGCATCCAAATTTTGATCCCATAATCATGGGGATGCTGCACTGGTCGTAATGAATGGTCCCTAAGCAAGCCGTTGTAAGTCAAGGATTCTCAGTAAAAAAGCCCTTCCACCACATTGGCCGAAAAAAAAGTCAACTTTGCTCTCAGGTTCCAAATCTTTTCGTGGCTCAGGATTGGGCGGGGGGGGAGAAAAGAAAATTAATCCTGTGCCCCCCCCCCCCGATCCTCCATCCCAACCACCCCCAACCACCCTACCTTGGTTCACAACCTTGGAGACACACCACACTGTCTTGTCGTAGCCGGAGGCAACTTCCAATCCTTTCTTTTCTTCGTGCCCATTTCCTTGTTCCAATTTTATTTGGGGTTTTTTTGGGGGGGAGGAATGGCGGGGAAGGAGGGGGATCTCATCAAGGACCACGACTTGGGTTGGAGCCGGCCTGCTCCGGGCTCTTTGTTGTTCAGTGAGGTAAAGCGTAATGGGCTATTTCTTCCTCCAACGTTGTGTTGGAGACAATAATCCACTCTGTCTCCTCTTAATTAGAGTAAATAGCCCGGCAGTACAATAGCTAGTTCAGAGCAGACTGGAAGGCTGAGCATTTGGGGCAAGGCAGGAATTGATTTTTTTCCAACGATAATGGTGTTTACTTGGGGAAAGAGGCAGCCCCCTCCCTGCTGCCCCCCACCCCACCCCACTTCAGTGGGTCTTGGCCCCTCCTTAGGCTAAATTATCTCTTGTCCCATGAATATCAAATACCCACAGGGCAGTCAAAGGCTCGAAGGCAGCTGGCTCTGTCTTTCCCTGCCACTTAAAAAGGGAAGCCATCCCTCAAACCTGGTTGATAAAATACAGTTCTTGAGTTCAGGCCCTTTTGCAAGAGCCAAACATGCAGGATTTCCTAACAAGATAGACAGGTTTTTACAAGGTGTTGGGATGAAGGCTGAATTGCCACAAGACAGCTTTATTTTAGCTTATATTACCATGGCCTGCAAATCTAACCTAACATTCTCTTTTAATGTTTTTCCTTCCTTCCTTCCTTTCTTCCTTCCCATCTCCTGTCCCCCCTTCTTTCTTTCTTCCTTTCTTCCTTTCCCTTCCATTCTTTCTCTCACTGTCCACCTTTTATTTTATTTTCCTTTCTTCCATTCCCTATTTCCTGTTCCTCCTTTCTTTCTCTTTCTTTCCTTCTTTCTTTCCTTCCTTCCTTCCTTTCGTCCCCATCTCCTGTCCCTCTTTCTTTCTTTACTTTGCTTTCTTTCTCTCACTGTCCACCCTTTCTTTTCCTTTCTTTCTTCCTCTATTTCCTGTTCCTCCTTTCTTTTACTTTCTTTCTTTCCTTCCTTCCCTTTATTTCTTTCTCACTCTTTCATTTCCTTCCTTCCTCCACAATCTCCTGTCCCTCCTTCTATTTCTTCCTTTCCTTTCTTTCTTTCTCTCAGTCTTTCTTTTCCTCCCCTTACTGCTGTCTTTTTTTTCTTTCACTTACTCACTTTTTCTTCTGTCTTTTCTTCCTACCTTCCCTCCTTCCTTTGTCTCTTTCCCTTTCTTTCTCTCTCTCTGCCTTGTCTTCATTTACCCATACAGGCACTCAGTGGTGGGATTCAGCCAGTTTGCACCACTTCAGGAGAACTGATTGTTTAACTTTCTGAGCAGTTTGGGGAACTGGCTGTTGGAAGAAATCATTAGGGCAGAGAACCGGTTGTTAAATTATTTGAATCCCACCACTGCACGCACTGCCATCACAATGCTGTTCCGTCTATCTTGCTAGCTAACTAACTTTGCAATTCCAGAGTGAGATTTGCAGGGAGAAAGAAAGAAAGAAAGAAAGAAAGGAAGGAAGGAAGGAAGGAAGGAAGAAAGAAAGAAAGAGAGAGAGGGGGGGAAAGAAAGAAAGAAAGAATGAAGGAGGGAAGGAAGGAAGGAAGGAAGGAAGGAAGGAAGGAAGGAAGGAAGGAAGGAAGGAAGGAAGGAAGGAAGGAAGGAAGGAATCTAGTAGATATCCACGTGTTTCCAGAAATATAAATTAACTGAAGGGACTGGTTCTGCATGCAAAACCAGCCCACATTAAACCAGCACTTGCGGAAGTTTTTAACTGGCTTGGTTAACTCTCTTGTGTAAACAGTCTGATTAAGTTCAAGAACATCATACTGTAAGAATTAAAGTGCTTCACCTTTTCAAGACTTTCTAAATTTCTATTCGTTCAAATTAGTCTTGATGGGGAAAAAGCCCCAGATAATTTTTTTCTACATGGCACTATGTGTTTGGGTCAAAAAAAGGCAAGATGTTAAGCAAACGCAGACACAAAAAAGTCTTGCTCTTCTTAACATGTTAAAGCCCAGAGCTTCCAGAAGGACATTAAGATTTGGGGGTAGTAAGATAAAAAGTAAAGGTAAAGGCTCTCCCCGCACATATGTGTTAGTCATTCCCGACTCTAGGGGGCGGTGCTCATCTTCGTTTCAATGCCGAAGAACGTCCAAAAACGTCTCCGTGGTCATGTGGCTGGCATGATAAGGGGCCGAGGTGGCGCAGTGGTTAGGGTGCAGTACTGCAGGCCATTTCAGCTGACTGTTTTCTGCAGTTCAGCGGTTCTAATCTCACCGGCTCAAGGTTGACTCAGCCTTCCATCCTTCCGAGGTGGGTAAAATGAGGACCCGGATTGTTGTTGGGGGCGATATGCTGACTCTGTAAACCGCTTAGAGAGGGCTGAAAGCCCTATGAAGCGGTATATAAGTCTAACTGCTATTGCTATTGCTATGACTAAATGCCCAAAGTATACGGAACGCTGTTTCCTTCCCACCAAAGGTGGTTCCTATTTTTCTACTTGAATTTTCAAATTGCTAGGTTGGCAGAAGCTGGGACAAGTAACAGGAGCTCACTCTGTTATGCGGCGCTAGGGATTCGAACCGCTGAACTGCCGACCTTTCTGATCGACAAGCTCAGCGTCTTAGCCCCTGAGCCACCGCCTCCCTGATAGTAAGATACCTGGGTGTTATTATCATACGTGTTGGACAAAAATACTGGACAAAAATACATGCACGGCTGGAAAATATGATAAAACAACACATGGATTTAAAACCAGAAATATTTCTATTGGGGAATCTTATCTGAAACTTATAGAAAAGAGAACGCATATTTAATTATTCATGTATTAACCGCAGCTAGAATTGTATTTGCACAACATTGGAAAAGTGAAGAGATCCCTACTGATAGAAGGTGGTTAGGAAAATATTAGAATGTGCAGAAATGAACAGATTAACGCTGGCAATTAAGGAAAAAGAACAAACTGAATATTATAGGATAGGAGAATCATTTCATCAATGGTTCGAGAATGAAAATGGAAGTTGGAAATAAAAGAAGGAGATTAAGGAAGAGTAGAAAATATGATAAGACAGAGATCTAAATAATATTTGCATCTATTATAAATGATGAGGATTATTATTATTACTATAGCAGTGATGGCAACTGAGTGCTGAAAAGAACCGGTTCAGGGGCGTGGCAGGCCTGGGTCACTGTCGGTTCCAGTGACCCAGGCTGTCAAACCACTACCAGTTCGGTCGAACCGAGCCAAACCAGTAGGGACCCACCACACTATCTGTCTGTCTGTCTATCTATCATCTATCTATCTATCATCCATACCTACCTACTTACCTTATCTATCTATCTCTATTATCTATATATTTATCTCTATTATCTATCTATCTCTATCTATCTCTTTCTATCTATCTATCTTATCTATCTCTATTATCTATATATTTATATATTATCAATCTATCTCTATCATCTAGCTAGCTAGCTATCTAGCTATCTCTTTCTATCTATCTATCTATCCTATCTATCAATCTCTATTATCTATATATTTATCTCTATTATCTATCTCTATCTATCTATCTCTTTCTATCTATTTATCTTATCTTTCTATTATCTATATATTTATATATATTTTTATATATATTATCAATCTCTATCTCTTTCTATCTATCTATCTATCTATCTATCTATCTTATCTATCTACTTCTATTATCTATATATTTATCTATATTATCTATCTATCTATCTATCAATCTATCTATCTATCTATCTATCTACCTACCTACCTACCTACCTACCTACCTATCTATCTATCTATCTATCATCTGCCTGCCTGCCTGCCTGCCTGTGTGTAAAATGCTTTCCCAAAGCACATACCTGGCTGGATTTACAATTTGGGGTATACCCCCCACCCAAAATCCCACAACCTACTAATTGGCTATAAATATAAAGGAAGAGCCTACCAGCTGCAGTTAAGAACCAGGAAGCTGATGAGAAGAACCCCAAAGAATAAAGTGGAGCTACCAGGGAAACCACCTTCCAAACATCATCAATGTCCTCCTGTCACATGGCAAGCCACGCCCCAGCCAAACCTTAGAGTGCCAAGAACAGGGCAAAGGCTGGGCTAACATTTGGCTCCCCGTTTTACTGACCAATCTATGCTCCATATCTCTGTTCAAGCAATCTTAAATTCTGCAGAGGTTCTCTTGATGTGCTTTTGAACAGCCTGGGTTGGAAGGCTCTTTTCGCATGAGCTTCTTGGGAAAAATATTCCCTTGTCATTCCAGTTCTACTCCAATGTGGTCAATGTTGCTTGGTTATTAAAATAGGTAGCAGAGGTGGCTGGATTTTGATAGAGTAACACAGAGGCCCCTTCCTTCCTTCTTTCCTTCCTTCCATCCTTCCTTCCTTCTTGCTTTCATGCTTTTTCTTTCGTTACCTTTTTTTCTCCCTCTTTCCCTCCCTTCCTTCCCTCTCTCCCTTCCTTTTTGCTTTCATGCTTTTTCTTCCTTTTCCTTTTCCTTTCCTTCCTCCCTCCCTCCCTTCTTGCTTTCATGCTTTTTCTTCCTTTATCTTTTTTCCTCCCTCTCTCCCTCCCTCCCTTCCTTCTTGCATTCATGCTTTTTCTTCCTTTTCCTTTTTCTTTCCTTCCTTCCTCCCTTCCTTCTTGCATTCATGCTTTTTCTTCTTTTTCCTCCCCCCCTCTCTCCCTCCCTTTTTGCACTCATGCTTTTTCTTCTTTTTCCTTTTTCCCTTCCTTCTTCCCTCCTTCCTTCCTTCTTAGGCTCGAAATAGAAACAAATGAAAATTCCGTTTGAAGATGCAGTAACTGTATAGTTTTAAATTTCATTTTAATCCATTTAATCTATCTATGCCACAAGAAAGTCATTCTAAGTCTTATTAGACGTCTACTTTTTTCAAGGTGGGTTCCCTGAAGAAAGCACCATTCCCATCAAATGGGATTCCGAGTTCCTTAAATGAAATTAAGAATGTAAACCGAATAATAACCTTTTGACATCACTAGGTGGGGGGGAAATGAAAAATTAAAAAGGTAAGGGAGGCAGAACAGTTTAAGAACCTTCTGAATTCCTGGAAGCCAGCTACAAATCTGAGGTCAATATTTAAGAACAGCCCGTCATTGGGAGCGTGTCTCTTTAACTGATGTTAGCCAGAATGCTCAACCTAACCCTTGCCAAAAGATACATTAGTCTAACCGTACATCAGCTGGGAAAGCATTAGGTTCCTCGAAGAACCCATCTACTCTTTGACAGTTTTCAGGACCATGCCAGTCAATGCCACGAAATAAAGCCTTCCATTTTGCAGCATTTTTTTGCATTCTTGTTGTGGTGGGCCACCAGCGGCCTGGCAGCAGATTCGGACAGTGAGGAGGTTGGGGAGGAACCTGGGCCAGTCCCGGAGTCTGGGGAAGGCTCTGATGAGGGCTCTGCGTCAGAGGCAGAGAGGGGCCAGGGCCGTATGCCAGTTATCAGCTGCCTTCTGAGTCAGACATCAGTGAGGCAGAAGAACAGCTGGAGCCTGTTCCCAGTGTTCGCATGCACAGAGTTGCCAGATGAAGGAAACAGTAAAGAACAGGGGTCGACTTGGGAGTAAGGCCACTGGTGGACGATGAATGGCTGCTCCCAGAGGAAATAAAAGAGGAGCAAAAGGGGAGTGGAGTTTGCAGGAGACTATTCGTTGTTTAATTCGTTCGTGACTCTCCGAGGCTCCTTGCCATGTTCTGCGTATATCGGCCTGGCGGCTCTCCAAGCCAGATAAGGTCTGTGACTGTAAATCCTCCTTGAAAGACTTTGCTGGATGAGAATGAGCAGAATTCACAGTCAATTAATAAAAGGGGTTTTTGTCAGGACAAGGAATTTGCTTCATGCTCTTGGGAAGCCTCGGTCAGAACATCAACAGATGGAAACTTTGCAGAGAGCTATCCAAATTCAAAATAGGGAATAATTTCCCAATTAGGAGAAATGTGAAGTAGTAGAACAGCCCATCTACTGGGGTTGTGGATGCCCCATCACTGGGAGTTTTCAAACTGAGTTTGGGGTGTCGTGTGTCTTTAATAATTTGAGGATCTCCATCCAAGACAGGGGATTGGACTAGAAGACCTCCAAGATCTATGATCCAAGTCTATGAGCTGGTGATGGCTTGTCAAGAGGGTGGGATCCCCTAGGATGCATTTTACAAAGTGGGAAATGCTACTTCACAAAGAGGTGCTGGTTGCAAGCAGAACATTTTTGTCAACCATCAAGGCAGCTGCTTCCTTCCACAACGGTTATCCTGGCCTTTGAAGGTTAGGACATCTGTGAAAGTGTGTCTGTGGGCAGCCATTCCAAGTCTGCTTTGCTAAAGCAGGCTTAGG
>NW_022473902.1:111782-159282 GCF_009769535.1 Thamnophis elegans | reverse complement strand
CAGTTCCCCGACATCTGTTGCATTGTTTCCTCTCCGTCTCTCTTTCTCTCCCCCCCCCTTCTCTTCTCCTCCCCCTATCCCCCGTCCCCATTGATCTGCCTGCAAAACAGACCGCAAAAATGCAAAGAGGAAGCTTTGGCACCTCGATGGCACAGAACGGCCGTGGGGGAAAGCGACTTCTGCCTGAGAGATGGCCGAAAGGGCTTGCCCTGGAGGTGAGCAAGGAAAGGAGAATGGTTACAAGGCAGATTCTGTAGAACTGGTGAGAGTTTGGAAGCGGTCCTTCTGTGACATCACGGAGTCCAGTGCTCGGCTTGGGCACCAAGGTAAAGGTAAAGGTTCCCCTCGCACATATGTGCTACTCGTTCCCGACTCTAGGGGGTGGTGTTCGTCTCTGTTTCAAAGCCGAAGAGCCAGCGCTGTCCGAAGATGTCTCCATGGTCATGTGGTCAACATGACTCAATGCCAAAGGTGCACGGAACACTGTTGCCTTCCCACCAAAGGTGGTTCCTATTTTTCTACTTGCATTTTTACGTGCTTTTGAACTGCTAGGTTGGCAGAAGCTGCGACAAGTCATGGGAGCTCACTCCATTACGCAGCACTAGGGATTCGAACCACCGAACTGCCGACCTTTCTGATCGACAAGCTCGGCATCTTAGCCACCGATCCACCATGTCCCTTTGTTGCATGATACACCTATCAAAAAAATCTAGCTTTACCCTACTAGCTCAGCTATGAAATCTATCTAAGGTCAGTTTTAATTAAATCTCAGCTGATTGTGCAAATGGGTTGGCAGAGTCTCCTCCTGACCTGCTTTCATACGTAGTACAATCACAGCTTTGTAATTCAATCCAAGGCATATCTTCTCACAAGCGCTGCAGAAGCCTTGGGCCATTTAGCGACATCTGGGAATTGCAGACTACAAGTCCCATCAAGTCTAAGTCACAAAGAATCCTGGTGCAGTCATTCAAAACCATGTGAAACCCATCCAACTGGGCATCTTGGCCACCGAGCCACCGCGTCCCTCGCTTGGGCCCCAAACCTCATATCAAAGCCTACCCTGACAGATGGCGGCCTAACCTTGCTCAACAGTAGTAACTGTGAGAGGGATCTTGGAGTCCTAGTGGACAACCATTTAAATGAGAGCCAGCCGTGTGCATTAGCTGCCAAAAAAGCCAACACGGTTCTAGGCTGCATCAACAGAGGGATAGAATCAAGATCATGTGAAGTGTTAATACCACTTTATAAGGCCTTGGTGAGGACACACTTGGAATACGGCATTCAATGTTGGTCGCCACGATGTAGAAAAGATGTGGAGACTCTAGAAAGAGTGCAGAGAAGAGCAACAAAGATGATTAGGGGACTGGAGGCTGAAACATATGAAGAACGGTTGCAGGAACTGGGTATGTCTAGTTTAATGAAAAGAAGGACCAAGGGAGACAGGATAGCAGTCTTCCAATATCTCAGGGGTTGCCACAAAGAAGAGGCAGTCAAACTATTCTCCAAGGCACTTTAAGGCCATAACAAGAAGCAATGGGTGGAAACTAATCAAGGAGAGAAGCAACCTAGAACTAAGGAGAAGTTTCCTGGCAGTGAGAACAATGAACCAGTGGAACAGAAGTTGCCTCCAGAAGTTGTGAATGATCCAACACTGGACGTCTTTAAGAAGATGTTGGATAGCCATTTGTCTGAGCCTAGGCAGGGGGGTTGGACTAGAAGACCTCCAAGGTCCCTTCCAACTCTGCTATTGTATTGTATTGTAACCTTGACTTGAAAAAAAATAACAGACAAGGAATAATGGGTGGAAATTGACCAAGGAGAGATTCAACCTGGAAACAAGGAGGAACTTTCTGACAGTGAGAACAATCAACCCGTGGAACAGAAGTTGCCTTCAGAAGTTGTGGGAGCTTCATCACTGGAGGCTTCCAAGAAGAGATTGGACTGCCATCTGTCACAAAGGGTGTAGAGTCCCCTGTTTGAGCAGGGGGTTGGACTAGATGACCCACAAGGTCCCTTCCAATTCTGTCAATCTGATGACCCCGTGGGAAGGGAGTCCACCAGCTCCCTCTGGCATGAGTTGCCCTCTCAAGCAGCTTTTGCGGTTCTCCTAACATTCGAGATGGATTTGCGACGTCTTATCTCGTGTCTCACTTTGAGACGGAATGGCAAAAGTTCTAGTGGTGCTCTCTGAACTTGGAGGTTCGCTTGCAGGCGTTTCATTACCCAAGTAGGGAACATCATCAGGGCTAAACTAGTCATAGCGCTGATGAGGTTACCTAGTTTGGTAATGGAATGTCTGCAAGCAAGCAACCGAGCTCAGAGAGCACCAATGACCCCACAGTCGTTGTCTTCCGCTTCTTCTTCTTCCTCCTCTTCTTCATCCTCCTCCCCACAAACCACACTCCCTTCTAGCACTGATGATGCAGGAAACCACTGGCCAGCTGCAAGCTTATTGTGCCATATAATGTGAGATGAAAGGGTGCGAGGACGGAGAATAACTCATGAAAAGCAAAGGAGGAAGGGAGGGAAGGAAGGAAGGAGAAGGGGAGGAAAGGAAAAGAAAGGAAAAGAGAAGGAAGGGAAGGGAAGGGAAAGGAAAGGAAGAGAAGAGAAGGGAGGGGGAGGAAAAGAAGAGAAGGGAAAGGGAAGGAAGGGAAGAGAATGGAGGGTAGGGGAGGAAGAGAAGGGAAAGGGAAAGGAAGGGAAAGGGAAGGGAGGGAAGGGAAGGGAAAGGAAAGGAAGAGAACGGAGGGGAGGAAAAGAAGAGAAGGGAAAGGAAGGGAAAGGGAAGGGAGGGAAGGGAAAGGAGAGAAAGGAAAGGGAAAGAAAAGAAAGGAAGGAAAAGGAAAAGAAAGGAAAGGAAGGAGAAGGAAGGGAAGGGACAGGAAAGGAAAGGAAGAGAATGGAGGGTAGGGGAGGAAGAGAAGGGAAAGGGAAAGGAAGGGAAAGGGAAGGGAGGGAAGGGAAGGGAAGGGAAGGGAAGGGAAAGGAGACAAAAGGAAAGGGAAAGGAAGGGAAAGGAAGGGAAGGGAAAGGAAGACTAGACTAGACTCAATTAGATTCTGGAGAATCAAAAGACCAAAAACACACACAGAAAAGGTAGAGATGAGAGATAACAAATAGGATTGTCTTTAAAATAAATTGGAAGAGATGAAGCCAACTCAAATCTTTTTTCTGAAAGTATAACACGACTGAAATGAGAGAAAAGAAAAAGGAAGGAAACAGAAGAATCCATTATTTTTTGGAGTGGGGAGGGGGGGAAGCCAGGAGGTATTTAGCAAGGATAAAGGTTAGCAACAGATGGATGGCTATTCCAAGGTATCTCCAGCTGTACCTTGTTATATGGGCAAAATAAGGCAATTCGAATTTTGGCTGAAGGGACCGGGGCTCTTAATCCCCCTGCACAACTTTTTCCAGATTGATGCTGCCTTTACACGTTGCATTACAAATGTGGAATTTAGTATAATTTGTTTGTCTTTAGCCAATCTTATTTTCAAAAGAACTGCAAATTTGCCAAAAAAACCAGTTATTCTTCCCAAGGACTTCGGATAGGCAGATGTGGATGTTTGATGGCATTAAAGGCTCTAGGACAGAGGTCCCCAGCCCCTGTCCCGTGGACATGCACGGGGCCACGGCAGGCCAGAAACTGGACCACGGAAATAAGCAAAGCCCCCTCCGCGGGATGCAGGCAGCACACAAAATTATGCCCCCTCCAGTCCATGTAAAAACACTTCTCCGCAGAATCAGTTGTTGTGGCCCGCCAGCAGAGCTGCCTTTTGCAATTGACGGACAGGATTTTGTCAATGCCAATGGTGTTCAAGGGACATTCCAGATGTTTTCGGATTGCACCAGTTGTGGGATTCAATTTTTTTGAACCCCGGTTCTGTGGGCATGGCTTGGTGGGCATGGCAGGGGAAAGATACTGTGAAATCCCCATTCCCACCCCACTCCAGGGGAAGGATACTGCGAAATCCCCATTCCCACCCCACTCCAGGGGAAGGATACTGCAAAATCCCCATTCCCTCCCCACTCCAGGGGAAGGATACTGCAAAATCTCCATTCCATCCCCACTCCAGGGGGAGGTTACTGCAAAATCCCAATTTCCTCCCAATAAGCTGGGACTCAGGAGGCAGACAATAGATGGGGCGGGGCCAGCCAGAGGCGGTATTTACCAGTTCTCCAAATTACTCAAAATTTCCACTACCGGCTCTCCAGAACCGGTCAGAACCTGCTGAATACCACCTCTGGATTGCACCCCAGGCACCTATGTTTACTAAACCTCCTTGGATAAAAGCTGATAAAATTAGACATGATGTGAAAAAGCAACACATACACACACACACACACACACACACACACACACACGCATGCACCTTTCCCTTCGGTCAGTTTGCTTGTATCCATCGTCCTGGACTTCCGTCTACAATTGAGTCCCAGATTTCGATGACGTGAAACATTTATTCAGTGCAATTTGTTGCCCCATTTTACGGCCATGGTTGCCACTGTTGTTAAGCGAATCACTATGGATATGAAAGTAGTTGTTAAATGAATCTGGCTTTCCTTTGTCAGAAGGTTAATCCAGGGGGTCATGTGACCCCAGCACACTGCAACCATCGTAAGTGTGAGTCAGTTACCAAACCTCTGAATTTTGATCACGTGACCTCGAGGATGCCGCAATGGTCCGTAAATTTGAAAAACGGTCAGGGGTCAGGTTTTTTTCAGTGCCGTTGTAACTTTGAACAGTCACTAAATGAATTGTTTTCAAGTGGAGGACCTACATGTATGGGTAGTGATGCTAGTAATTGCTTACTGCTGGTAGCAATGGTATTAGAAATAATTCCCATAATAGTAGCAGTCCCAAAAAGTTCTCTGCAGGCAATTCGCTCTCCGAAAAGCCTTTGTCCAAAGAGATTGAGAGACGCAATTGTTTTATCTCTTTCCTTTGGATCCCACTTTCGAAATGCCTGACGTGTTTGAAGTTTAACAGAAGGACTAAAATCATCTTTGGCTGAATAGAGTCCTTAATTGTTCATTTAATTCCACCAGCAGTTCATCCCATTTTGCCCTCTTCCAAATCAAAGGAACTGTGAGGTGGTTACAGAGCCATTCCCTCACATAATTATTCTTTCCAAGTTAATTATAAGATGCTGCAATTAATTATATTTAATGATTAACGTTGAAAATGCTGGAGGAATAAGCACAAAGTTTTCCCATAATGGATAGGTTTAGACACGTTGAGGATTGTTTCTTCTTCTTCTTCTTCTTCTTCTTCTTCTTCTTCTTCTTCTTCTTCTTCTTCTTCTTCTTCTTCTTCTTCTTCTTCTTCTTCTTCTCCTCCTCCTTTTCCTTCTCTTCTTTTTCTTTCTTTCTTTCTTCTTCACCTCTTCTTTTACCTTCTTCTTCTTCGTACCCTCACCACCGTCCAGGCCTTCCGCACAGCCCTCAAGAACTGGCTAGCCCGTCAGGCCTGGGGATAATCTTATTTTTGCCCCTCCCGAATGTTGAGTGAATGTTGAGTTTTACTGTCGAATTTACTTTGTGCACATTTCTTTTTGGTATTGTCCTACACCCCCCCTTCCTTTTTTGATTGTAAGCCGCCCTGAGTCCCCTCAGGGAAAAGGGCGGCCTATAAATAAATAAATCTACAAATCTACAAATCTTCCTCCTCCTCCTTCCTCCCTCCTTCCTTTCTTCTTCTTCTTCTTCACCTTCTTCATCTTCTCCTCCTCCTCTTTTTCTTCCTCTTCCTCTTCTTCTTCTTCACCTTTTCCTTCTCTTCTTGTTCTTTCTTCACCTTCTCCTCTTCTTTTACTTTCTTCTTCCTCCTCCTCCTTCCTCCCTCCTCCTCCTCTTCTTATTCACCTTCTCCTTCTCTTCTTCTTCTTTCCTCTTCTTCTTCTTCACCTTTTCCTTCTCCTCTTCTTTTTCTTTCTTTCTTTCTTTCTTTCTTTCTTCTTTTTCTCCTTCTTCACCTTCTTCTTCACCTTTACCTTCTTTTTCTCCTCCTCCTTCTTCACCTTCTTCTCCTCCTAAATAGGAGGGAGACGGAGAATCGCACAGGGTAGGCCTCCTCCGAATTCCATCCGCCAGTCAGTGCCGACTGGCGACTACGCGGAGGAGAGCCTTCTCAGTTGCAGCTCCGACGCTTTGGAACAACCTCCCCGTGGAGATCCGCACCCTCACCACCGCCCAGGCCTTCCGCACGGCCCTTAAGATCTGGCTATCCCGTCAGGCCTGGGGATAAAAATTTTAGTTTGTCCCCTCCCGAATGATGAATGAATGTTGTGCTCTATTTTTAATATTATGTATTGTCTTATGCTTTTTTTTTTTTGTCTTTGTACCCCCCTCCCCGTGTTTTGTAAGCCGCCCTGAGTCCCCTCAGGGAAAAGGGCGGCCTATAAATTATAATAAACACTCTAAACACTCTAAACACTCCTCTTCTTTTCTTCTTCCTCTTCTTCTTCACCTTCTCCTCCTCTTCTTCCTTCCTCTTCTTCTTCTTCTTCTTCACCTTTTCCTTCTCTTCTTTTTCTTTCTTTCTTCTTCTCCTCCTCTTCTTTTACTTTCTACTTCCTCCTCTTCTTCTTCTTCCTCCCTCCTCCTCTTCTTCTTCTTTCCTCTTATTCTTCTTTCTTCTTCTTTTTCTTTTTTTCTTTTGTTCTTCTTCTTCTTCATTGTCTTCTTCTTCTTCTTCCTCCACCTCCTTCCAACAAAAGTGTAAAAATTAAAAAGAGGATAGAGAGTGTACGAAAGAAAGAATGCCGCAGGGCGGTGTCAAAATAATAATTACTGTTATTATTATGTCCAAACAAGCAAGTGTATTTCCTTTAGAGTTCAATTGATGCCTTCTACTGCCTCCACACCCAAATTGTTATTACTTTAATTGGGTCCTGTTCGTCATTTACTTTGTTGTTCATGTCTTCGGTAATTAAGTTTAGTTTTAATGTTATAGGCATTTGATACATATACTTGCAGCTGGATTAAGTCAAATGTATGATTAAGTTTTCTTCCATCTTCAATCATGGAGGTGTTGGCATTATAGACTTTCCTTAATCTGATACCCTCAAAGATATTGGATTTCAGTTCCCGTAATCATTCATCAGCATGATTTTGCTGGTTGATTTGGGTTGCTATCCGATCTAGAAACCACTAGATCAGCCTGATGGAGGATATATTTTCTACCACTCCCTTCTGGCACTGATGATGTTACCTAGTTGGGTAATGAAACTTTTCCAAGAAAACAAGTGAATCTTAAAACCCTACCCAAAAACAAAAATATGCATTTATCTATCTATCTATCTATCTATTTTATTTTATTATTTTATTTTATTATTTTTATTATTTTATTTTATTATTTTATTTTATTATTTTATTTTATTATTTTATTTTATTATTTTATTTTATTATTTTATTTTATTATTTTATTTTATTATTTTATTTTATTATTTTATTTTATTATTTTATTTTATTGTTTTATTTTATTGTTTTATTTTATTAGTTTAGTTTATTAGTTTAGTTTATTTTTATTTTATTAGTTTAGTTTATTTTATTAGTTTATTAGTTTATTTTATTAGTTTAGTTTATTACTTTAGTTTATTAGTTTATTTTATTAGTTTAGTTTATTACTTTAGTTTATTAGTTTAGTTTATTGGTTTAGTTTATTGGTTTAGTTTATTGGTTTAGTTTATTAGTTTAGTTTATTAGTTAGTTTATTAGTTTATTTTATTAGTTTAGTTTATTACTTTAGTTTATTAGTTTAGTTTAGTTTAGTTTAGTTCAGTTCAGTTCAGTTCAGTTTAATTTAGTTTAGTTTAGTTTGTCAAACATATAAAAGATAACAGGTATAAGTATAAACCTCAGTATGAACACAGTAAATGGGTACGAATAAATGGGGACAGTAGGACAGGGATGTTAGGCACTCCGGTGCGCTTAGAGACCTCTTAGGAATGGGGTGAGGTCCACAGTGGACAGTCAGGTTAAAATTATGGGGGTTTGGGGAAGAAACCACAGAGTCAGGTAGTGCATTCCAGGCATTGACCACACTCTGTTGCTGAAGTCATATTTTCTGCAATCGAGTTTGAATTGGATTGGATTGGATTTATTAAATTTATAGGCCGCCCAATCCCGAAGGACTCCCGAGTTTGGAGCGGTTTACTTTGAGTTTGCATCGATCATTTGCTCATGTATTATTGCAGGTGAAGATAAAGTAGTCATTGACAGGTAGGACATTGTAGCAGGCAATTTTGTGTACTATGCTTAGGTCCGACTGTAGCAGGGGTGGGTTTCTCGCCCTGTTCCAACTGAACCGGTTGGAACGGGGCCGGCGGCGTCCTCATGCACGCACGCGGCGCAAGCATGCATACTAGCATCTGTGCGATGCTCCAGCTGCTCCTGGAGGATCGCGCAGGCGCTGTATGCATCTTGCGCATGCGTGGAAGCGCAGAACTCGTCAAAACCAGGTAAGGAGCGCGGGCGGGCGGGTGGACCCTTTGGCGTTCCCGGAAGTTACGTACTTCCGGGTTCGCCGACCAACCGGTTCGCATGGACCGCCGCGAACTGGTTGAAACCCACCCCTGGACTGTAGGCGGTGTAATTCTAAGTTATCCAAACCCAAAATTTCAAGCCTGCTGGCATAAGGGATTCTGTTGTGAGCAGAGGAGTGGGGGGACTCTTCTGGTGAAATACCTCTGGACCTGCTCAATTGTATTAATATCCGATATACGGTGTGGATTCCAGGCACACGAGCTGTATTCGAGAATTGGTCTAGCAAAGGTTTTGTACACCCTCGTTTGCAGTACAATATATACCAGAGAAGAAGCTTCACAAGATTAGGTTGACAACTCTTAAGGCCTTTTTGGCAATGGTGATTTGACTACTACAAGAAAAAGTTATTGCAAAGAAGTACAGGTGGAAAAATACAACTTCAAGAGGGGTGGGGGAATGACTGGAAACATTTTGGGGGGAACCAATATTTTCCTGATCTTAGGTGCTATCATCCAAAATTTTGCTCTGTTATGTTATCTTATGGTGGTGTTCTTGTCAGACAATAAGAAACATACATAGAAATCCCTGGGATAACCTAGAAAGTCCACTATCAGGAGCTAACAGAAATATTTTGTACAGGTAGTCCGCCACAATTGAACCCAATATTTCTGCTGTTAAGCAAGACAGTTGTTAAGTGAGTTTTGCCTCGTTTTACAAGCGTTTTCTGATTTTCTGGACAACTGGTAGGGGAAATTTTGAGTAGTTGAAATTTTGAGTGGTTCAGAGAACCGGTAAATACCACCTCTGACTGGCCCTGCCCCCGTCTATTCTCTGACTCCCGAGTCCCAGCTGATCGAGAGGAAATGAAAATTTTACAGTATCCTTTCCCTGCCATGTCCACCAAGCCACACCCACCAAGCCAAGCCCATCAAGCCACACCCACAGAACCAGTACTAAAAAATTTTGAATCCCACCACTGGTCGTAAGTGCAAAAACGGTCATAGGTTACCATTTTCAGTGAAGTTGCAACTTTGAATGGTGACTAAATGAATGGTTTAAATTAAATTTTAAAAAAGTAAATGGAAATGCTTCAACACTGGAAGTTTTTAAGACGAGATTGGATAACCATTTGTCTGAAGTGGTGTAGGGTTTCCTGCCTGTGAGCAGGGGGTTGGACTAGAAGACCTCCAAGGTCCCTTCCAACTCTGTTATTCTATTCTATTCTATTCTATTCTATTCTATTCTGTATTCTATTCTATTCTGTTCTATTCTATTCTATTCTTCTCTGTTATCTATTCTATTGTATTCTGTCTGAAGTGGTGTAGGGTTTCCTGCCTGTAAGCAGGGGGTTGGACTAGAAGACCTCCAAGGTCCCTTCCAACTCTGTTATTCTATTCTATTCTATTCTGTATTTCTATTCTATTCTGTTCTGTTCTATTCTATTCTACTCTATTCTTCTCTGTTATCTATTCTATTGTATTCTGTCTGAAGTGGTGTAGGGTTTCCTGCCTGTAAGCAGGGGGTTGGACTAGAAGACCTCCAAGGTCCCTTCCAACTCTGTTATTCTATTCTATTCTATTCTATTCTATTCTGTATTTCTATTCTATTCTGTTCTATTCTATTCTACTCTACTCTATTCTTCTCTGTTATCTATTCTATTCTGTCTGAAGTGGTGTAGGGTTTCCTGCCTGTAAGCAGGGGGTTGGACTAGAAGACCTCCAAGGTCCCTTCCAACTCTGTTATTCTATTCTATGTTGAGGATTGCCACCTCATGCCTATATAGATAGTCCTCAACTTACAATCATTTGTTTAACGACAATTCAAAGTTATAACATTCTCAGAAAAAGCAACTTATGACCCATATTCGCACTTATGACTGTCCTACCAGCTTCAAGGTCACATGACCACAATTTGTTCCCTTGGCAGCTGCTTCCCATTTGCAACCAGTTGTGGCGTCCTGAGGTCACGTGATTGAAATTTGCAACCCCCTTTTTTTGTCATTTTGTATGGAATATAATGTGCCTCTAGGAGTTGCCGTCATTCCTGCCAAGTTTCTTGGCTGCACGATTTAAAATTTTAAAAAAAGATTCATTTAATTAAAATTAATAAATATTCAAGAAAAGGCTTCCAGCTTCTAATATTGTATTTATTCCCAAGAATGCCCCTGGGGCACCGCTGAGGTGTCAACAGGATGTTTCGGAGCACCTTTATGAAGACAGTTCAACTTCTAATATATGCATGTTTTGTGACTGGCCACACCTTCCACAGCAGGTTAATAACTCAAAGAGAATCAAGAGAACTCCTGTGGGAAGAAAGGGGAATTTCCCTCTTTGGAAGAGAAGAGAAGAGAAGAGAAGAGAAGAGAAGAGAAGAGAAGAGAAGAGAAGAGAAGAGAAGAGAAGAGAAGAGAAGAGAAGAGAGAATAAACTAGACTAGACTAGAGTATACAGTAGAATAGAATAAAGTAGAGTAGAGTAGAGTAGAGTGGAGTGGAGTGGAGTGGAGTGGAGTGGAGTGGAGTGGAGTGGAGTGTGGACTGGACTGGACTGGACTGGACTGGACTGGAATAGAGTGGAGTGGAGTGGAGTGTGGACTCTAACTGGACTGGACTGGACTGGACTGGACTGGACTGGACTGAACTAGAGTAGAGTAGAGTAGAGTAGAGTAGAGTAGAGTAGAGTAGAGTAGAGTAGAGTAGAGTAGAGTAGAGTGTAGACTGGAGTGGAGTGGAGTGGAATAGAATAGAATAGAATAGAATAAGGGGAGGAGGAGAAAGGTAGGTGAAGAGGAGAGGAGGGGGAGGGGAAGGGAGGGAGGAGGAGAAGAGTAAGCGAAGAGGAGAGAAGGAGAATGGTAGGTGTAGAGGAGAGGAGGGAAGGGAATGAGATGAGAGGAGAGAGAGGAGTGGAGAGGAGGAGAAGGGTAGGTGAAGAGGAAAGAAGGGAAGGGAATGGGAGGAGAGGAGAGGAGGAGAAGGGTAGGTGAAGAGGAGAGGAGGGAAGGGAAGGAAAGGAAAGGAAAGGGAATGGGAGGAGAGGAGAGGAGGAGAGGAGAGATCAAATTGGAACTGAAATCTTAAGAATATGTAACAAGAACTCCTTGTCCAGTGACTGGTGATCTTTCTTTTTTCTCCATAATGTTATCTCCAGATTCTGCGGGAAGCTTTGAAGGAATAAGTGCCTAATGTGGGCACTTATTCCAGCCAAAAATGTTCCTAATTTCTGGAGGCTTAGCCAGTGTTAAATCAGCTGACAAATACTCTAAACATTGATTTGATTTTAATTCTGGTGCAAATCAAATTCTCCTCTCAGTGACTTGGTCTGGTTCCTCCCACATCTGCACAGCTTGATAAGGGGGCAAGATTGGCATTCTTTCTCACACATTGAAAGTCCTTTCTTGATAACAGTTGTTCAATTGGGGTGATATGTGAATTGGAAAAGATTGACGGGGTGGAAAAGTCGTGCAGGGAGAAAGAACTGGCTGGGTTGTGAGCGCCTTCATTTTTCTCGTCCAGTTTCCTAGCAAATCCACATTTGGGGCTCAAATCACAACACACGTCACCTGGTTACTAAAATATCATTTTCTCAGGTTGCATGTTGGGCTAAACCATAAAGCATTCAAAGGAGTGGAGTTTGCACAACACACTAAACCATAAAAGGAAGTCAACTAAGTTTTATGAGACTCCACCTTAGCACTGGATATATATGCAAACTAAAAAGTGTTCCATTGCGTTGTGTGATGTGTGAACGCCATCAAAATTAAACCAACAGGAATGCATTATATATTTGGCTTTAAAAGCTAGCCTCCTGCTTCCTGGGATGTCCAGACACAGCCTGACTTATGATACAATACAATAGCAGAGTTGGAAGGGACCTTGGAGGTCTTCTAATCCAACCCTCTGCCTAGGCAGGAAACCCTATAGCGTTCCAGACAAATGGCTATCCAACATCTTCTTAAACACTTCCAGTGTTGGGGCATTCACAACTTCTGGAGGCAACTTCTCTGAATTCCATCCACCGGCCAGTGCCGACTGGCGACTACCCGGAGGAGAGCCTTCTCTGTGGCTGCTCCGACCCTCTGGAACGAACTCCCCATGGAGATTCGAACCCTCACCACCCTCCAGGCCTTCCGCAAAGCCGTTAAAACCTGGCTGTTCCGACAGGCCTGGGGCTAAAGAGCTGTTGCCCCCGTCTCGAATGGTATGACTGTTGTGTGTTTTTAAATTATGTATTGTTATGTTTCGTCTTTTATTTTTTGTCTGTACCCCCTTTCCCTGATTTGAATTGTGAGCCGCCCTGAATCCCCTTCAGGGGCAAAGGGCAGCATATAAATATAATAAAATCAAATCAATCAAATCAAATCAAACTTCTGTTCCACTGATTAATTGTTCTCACTGTCAGAAAATTTCTCCTCAGTTCTAAGTTGCTTCTCTCCTTGATTAGTTTCCACCCATTGCTTCTTGTCCTGCCTTGAGGTGCCTTGGAGAATAGTTTGGCTCCCTCTTCTTTGTGGCAACCCCTGAGATATTGGAACACTGCTATCATGTCTCCCCTAGTCCTTCTTTTCATTAAACTAGACATACCCAGTTCCTGCAACCGTTCTTCATATGTTTTAGTCTCCAGTCCCCTAATGATAATGGCGTGTTTTAATTTTACTCTATGAAAAAGAGGTGACACTTTCTTCTAGGGGGAAAAAGCGGGATGTCAGGGTTTCAAGAGACACCCCCAATGAAAGAAGACTCCAAGGCTCGAGGTTCCTCAAAGTTCCATTTTATTAGAGATGTCATATTGGCACATCTGGGAGAACCCAAATCCGAAAGCTTCCAGGTTTTCCCCACCGAAAAGAAAAGTTCAAGTCCCTGCCCAGCACCCACATGTCTGTCACATGGCTCAATCAGGCACCAACCAAAACTGGAGATGCCTCCCAGTCACACCACTCCAGTGCAGGGCAAGATGTCCTTGACTCTCTGAGAAAGGAATGATATTTAGTCTCTATATCTTCCACGCGCCATATAATCCCCCCTCCTGGTTTCCCACAGCATTAAAGGTGGTAAGCAATAGCAATAGCAATAGTTAGACTTATATACCGCTTCATAGGGCTTTCAGCCCTCTCTAAGCGGTTTACAGAGTCAGCATATTGCCCCCAACAACAATCCGGGTCCTCATTTTACCCACCTCGGAAGGATGGAAGGCTGAGTCAACCCTGAGCCTAGTGGGATTTGAACAGCCGAACTGCTGAACTGCAGTCAACTGCATTTAACCACTGCGCCACCTCGGCTGAAGCCCCAAATCAAAAGATGGCTTCCAGGCCTGATACGTGATACAGGTACTCCTCAATTTACGACCACAATTAACCTCCCAATTTCTTTTTTCTAAACAACACGGTTGTTAAGTGAGTTTGCCCCCTTTTACAACCTTTCTTGCCATGGTTGTTAAGTGAATTTCTGCAGCGGTTCAGTTAGTAACACAGTCGTTAAGTAAATCTGGCTCCTCCCTGGACTTTGCTTATCAGAAGGTCGCGAAAGGTGATCATGCTGCAACTGTCATAAATACGAGTCAGTTGCCAAGCCTCTGAATTTCAATCATGTGACCGCGGGGGATGCAGTCATGGTCATAAGTGTGAGAAATGGTCCTAAATCCCGCTTTTCAGGTCTGTTGTAAATCAGAATGGTCACTAAGCTAACCGTCGTAAATCGAGGTCTACTGGTAATCCAGAAGGTTTCATGAATTCATTTTTAATTCCATTTCAGACTTAATGGTAAAGGTAAAGGTTCCCCTTGCAAATACGTGCTAATTGTTCCCGACTCTAGGGGGCGGTGCTCATCTCCGTTTCAAAGCCTTAGAGCCAGCGCTGTCCAAAGACATCTCCGTGATCATGTGGCCGGCATGACTCAACGCCGAAGGCACACGGAACGCGGTTCCCTTCCCACCAAAGGTGGTTCCTATTTTCCTACTTGTACTTTCGAACTGCTAGGTTGGCAGAAGCAGGGACAAGTAATAGGAGCTCACTCCGTTACACGGCGCTAGGGATTCGAACTGCCAAACTGCTGACCTTCTGATTGGCAAGCTCAGCGTCTTAGCCACTGAGCCATCCCCTCCCTCTAATTTCAGACTTGGCCAGTGACAAATAAGCACATTTCTCAGAAACGTTTTCTTCGATCTTCAAAGAAAAGAGCTGGGCTTACCTAACCGTGAAACTTGCTGGATGACCTTCAAACATTCACTTATTTTTCTCTCTGGCTCGGATATTTTGAGAATCAGTTGTCCTGAACTCTGGAGAGGACGGACAACTGATTCATATCTGTCTGTTTCCCACCCGCCCAACCTATCTTCTTGCCCGACTTGCTAAACATGTCTAACTGGACTCCGTGGTCTGCCATCGACCTCCTGATCCAAGGTCACTCATGTTCTCCTTCAGCAACCAGTGAGAGGAAGCAGCCTATAAACCTGGCCAAACAGGAGACCTTACACCCTGAAAGTCTCAAGTGATGAAGATAATGTGGCATCCTTCCCCCTCTGTTGAGAAGAGGCTGTTCAATTTTTGACTTTATATACCATATTTTTGGAGTATAAGACGCACCAAGGTTTTGAAGAGGTAATTTTAAAAAAAAAAGGGTTTTGCACTCTGCAGACCTCCTAAACCCTCTGCACGCCTCATTTTTTGTACCTGAGAGACCGCCTCCTGCCGATTACCTCTCTCAGACCAATTAGATCGCACAGGTTAGGTCTCCTCCAGATTCCATCTGCCAGCCAATGTCGGCTGGCGACTCCCCGGGGGAGAGCCTTCTCTGTTGCAGCTCCAGCCCTCTGGAATGACCTCCCCATGGAGATCCGGACCCTTACGACCCTCCCGGCCTTCCACAAAGCACCAAGTCCTGGCTGTTCCAGCAGGCTGGGGGGAGCTGAGAAGCATCTACCTCCACGGAAATTGTGAATGTTGGTTTGTTTTTAATATGTTGTCTTTGTCTTGTTCCCCCCTTTCCCTTGTCTTTTGTGAGCCGCCCGGAGTCCTCCAGGATGTGGGCGGCATACAAGACAAATAATAAATAAATAAATAAATAAATAAATAAATAAATAAATAAATAAATGAAAATGGAGCATGCATAGCCTTTAGGAGGCTTGTAGAGTGCTCCTGGGGGCTGGGAAGGGCAAAAATGAGCCAAAAACAGCCCGTTTTTCCCTCGTTTGTGCCCTCCCCAGCCCCCGGGAGCACTCTGGAAGCCTCCTAAAGGCTATGCACAGCGATATTTGCAAAGGAGGTGGAGTTTCAGGAGGCAAAAATGCTGTATTCAATGTATAAGACGCACCCAGATTTTCATCCTCTTTTTGTGGGGAAAGGTGCATCTTATACTCCAAAAAATATGGTAGGTGTTAACTTCTCGAAGTGAGGTTTCCACCCCAACACCGGAGGCAAAATGATTGGGTTTTTTTTTTAATTGCCCTTCTCTTGCCAAGTATCAGCTGGCTGGCAGTAATATTCATAAATAAGAAAAGTCATAATTCTGAGATGCGGGTGATTTCGTAAAGAAAGATCCTTTCAAATGAGTAGGCTTTCCCAACCAGAGGATTCGTGGGAACAAAAAATAAATTGACAGTAAAAGAGCGAACAACCATGGAGTTTGTTCTATCTAGGGCAGGGGTCTCCAAATTGGGCAACCTTAAGAGGTGTGGACTTCAACTCCCAGAATTCCTCAGCCAGGATGGCTGGGGAATTCTGGGAGTTGGAAGTCCACACGTCTTAAAGTTGCCCAGTTGATGGTTGGAAGCTATAATAGGGAACTATAATACAATACAATACAATAGCAGAGTTGGAAGGGAACTTGGAGATTCACGAGGCTGGGACACCGCGACTATCATAAATATGACTCAGTTTGCACTAACAACGTGCATCACAACAGTGCAAGAGAAAATTTTGAACCCTGACTCGCGTCTTACAATAGATTCTTTTTTTTATTAAAAAGTTTTTAAAAGTTTTACAATTATATACCTTTCCCCTTCCCTCCCTCCCCCCCCCAATCCCACAGCCCCTCACACCCTCCCCCCCCCAACCTCCCAGAGCAAATACAGGGTATAAATATTTAACAATCATACACTAAAATAAACTAACTAACTTTAGCATCGTCCCTTCGCTTGTAGTTTAACTCCCCTTTTATAAAGCTAACTTTAGATAAATTATAATGTTCCTTGTTCATTCATTCATAAGCTAACTGAAATTTCTTAGTCCCATATTTGTTTTGAATATAATCGATCCATCTTCTCCATTCCAACTTGTATTTCTCATCTGAATGGTCCTTGAGGTACGCTGATATTTTAGCCATCTCTGCTAAGTTTGTTACTTTTAACATCCATTCTTGAATAGTAGGCAATTCTTCCTTCTTCTACAATAGATGCTTCAGAATACAGAGAGAAGTAGAGACAGTCCTTGAGCCCTGCCTCTCCCTCGCTTAAGCGAGACAGTGGTTAATAGAATTTTGTCCCATTTTATGACCTTTCCTGCTGCAGTTGTTCAGTGGATCATTGCAGTTATTAAGCGAGTAACACCATTATATATATATAATATGTATTTAGTGTCACAACCCCTGGTATGTCCAAATATGAGAGGAGGCCTACTGCTTCCTTTCTCTGTCTATCGGTTCGTCACAAGAGACCATCCAGACAGAAACCCAATATTTTTACTGTTGCCTTTGTTACATTTGTGTTGTATTTGTGCTGATAAATAAATAAAGGGAGATAGTATAGATCTATTTCAAGCTATTTAGCTCTCATCAGCTAGCCATACCCTTACTGGGATTCGAACCTGGGCTGTATTACATATTAGGCAGATGTGTTAACCACTAAGCCACAAGGTTCTCCTCCTTTATCAGCTGAGCCAGGGAAATAGTTATGTATTTAGTGTCACAACCCCTGGTGTGCCCAAATATGGGAGGAGGCCTACTGCTTCCTTTGTCTGTCGATTGGCTTGTCACAAGAGACCATCCAGACAGAACGCCAATATTTTTACTGTTGCCTTTGTTACATTTGTGTTGTGTTTGTGCTATATATACATAGATAAAGGAGGAGAACCTTGTGGCTTAGTGGTTAACACAGCTGCTTAATATGTAATACAGCACAGGTTCAAATCCCAGTAAGGGTATGGCTAGCTGATGAGAGCTAAATAGCTTGAAATAGATCTATACTAGTCTCCCTTTATTTATTTATCAGCACAAATACAACATGTGTGTGTGTGTGTGTGTGTGTAATTTTTATTAAGCATTTTACAAAACAAAACATGAAAATCCAATTCAACATCCATTCTTCCCATTCCTAATTACCACAGTTCTTAAGTGAATCTGTTTTTCCCATTGACTTTGCTTGTCAGAAGGTCGCAAAAGGGGACTCCGGGACACTACTACCGTTATAAATATGAGCCAGTTGCCAGCATCTGAATTTTGATCAGGTGACCATGGGAATGCTGCAGTGGCCATAAGTGTGAAAAAATGGTCATATGAAATTTTGTCCCGCTCCGTCATGACTTCGAATGGGCACTAAAGGAACTATTGTATGTTGAGGACTACCTGGAAAAATGTTGGAATATAATTAAATTCTGAAAGTCTTGATGAATATCTGCTTTACTGCAGGGCCATGAAAATGGTTGCAAATTGCTGGGGCCAACTCTTTATTTTTTTTAAGGAAGAATTACGCAGGTTATTCCTTCCTGCAGGCATTTTGAGACAAAACCTTCATCCCAAATTTTAACCCCTGAAATCAACACGCTGCTATTCCGTTGAGTAGCCAAAAGGCAAATCCCGGGAACAGAATAATCGGAATCAAAAATCATCCCTGGGATAAATCTTCATTTTCTCTTGGGTCATAAATTTTGCGTTCTCCTTTTATTTGATTCCAGGTCTTTTAAAGGAAGGTTTTACTGATTTTTAATGATGCTTTGGTACCAAATCAAGAAGAACGATCTCGGTTTCCGAGCGGTTGTAAGCAAGTTGTATTTTGGAACTGTGGAACAGCAAAGTGTAGGAGTAATAAAAGACCCGTTAATAAAGCTAAATCAATTAAATCCTGTTGGAAAGCTCTGAATAAAGTTAGCGCTTTAGAAGCCAAGAAGCCGGAGGTATGGCTAAATCATACTCCAGCTTTTAATGAAAATGCTAATGATACCTTCCTTTCTAGAATATTTCCTGGCTTCTAAGCTCGAACAAGATGTATTTCTACCCAATGCCGGCTGATTTTTTTTGTGCTTCACTGCCCAAGGGAGGAAAAATTAATAAATGATCTCTTTTTTCCCCCTCTCCTCCACCCCAAAAAGACAGTTGCAGCAGAGAAAATACTTCCAGAGAGAAAGAAAAAGACTTGGAGACTATCCCGTTTCCTCAAAAATAAGACCTCCCTGGATAATAAGCCCAAGCCGGCTTTTGAGCGCATGCGCTTAAAATAAGCCCTCCCCCAAAAAATATTGCACCACAGCACCAGCTGTGAGGTAACCACGCTTGCTGCCTCCTGCACCTCAAAAATAGTAAGACCTCCCTGAAAATAAGGCCAAACACTTATTTTGGACGTCAAAATAAATAAGACCCTGTCGTATTTTCGGGGGAACATGGTAGCAAGAAGCCATCCGACTCAACTGTTATACGTTTTGAGGACAAGAAACACACAATTCCTCCATTGTTCCTAAAGTGAGGGAGGGAAATATTACCTCACATTTTCAGATCAGTTGTCAGCGTTTCAAATACGTAGAATCAAATCAGAATCAAAGGCAAAACTATGCTCAAAGTTCCAATTTAATAAAGCAGGCATGTTGGCACATAGCTGTGGGATCCCAACTCTGGAAGTTACATCAGAATCCCACCCAGTTAAAAGTTCATGATCTTGTCCCCACACCCACAATCCATCACATGGTCCAATCTCCTTCTTCCACGCTGGCATCCACACCCAGCTTCTTCCGGTCAGGTGTACTGGTGCGGAGGCAAAGGATGACCTTGGCTTCTAGCAAAGAATGAAAAACAATACATTCCAAAATCCTACTCCTTCTAATCCCCCCTCCCATTGACTATACTTAAAGAAACAGCATAATGAAATAAGAGAAAGTGTGGCAGGCCAAAATTCTAAAAGGAATATAAATGCAGGCCTGACATCAGTGTCTGAACATCCTCTCTGCCAAAACCGGGAATATAC
The DNA here is from genome assembly GCF_009769535.1 of Thamnophis elegans. NCBI lineage: Eukaryota > Metazoa > Chordata > Lepidosauria > Squamata > Natricidae > Thamnophis > Thamnophis elegans. The sequence goes on along the minus strand of NW_022473902.1, from coordinate 139,636 downwards.
AGTATTTATTTATTTGTACCCTGCATATATATATAACTCAAGGCAAGAACATATCCAACACACCTTCTTCCCCCTATTTTCCCTTCAATAACAACCTTGTGTGATTGTGAGAGAGAACAACTGGCTCACAGGCAGATGGCTTTCATGCCTCAGGTAGGACTAGAATTCACCATCCCCTCGTAGTTGGTTCAAAGTTAGTCAGCCTGATTTCAGGCCTAAAGCAGCACTAGAATTCACCTTCTCCTGGTGATTAGCCCAAAGTTGGCGGCTAAGGCAACACTAAGACTCCTCATCTCCTGGTAATTGGCCCAAAGTCATCCAGCCAGCTTCTCATGACTAAAGCAGGACTAGAACTCAAGGTCTCCTGGTTTCTAGTCTGGTATCTTAACCGCTACACCAAATTGGCTCTCTGAATAGTTATCAATCTTCACTGTTTAGGATAACTCTTGGTCTTAACCCAAGGGAGAGCCTGCTTCACTTCCAGCTAACATAGATGAAGACGTAGTTGGCTGCCAAAAAGAAGAAGGAAGTCAACTTATTTTCCAAAGCACTTGATGGCAGTACAAGAAGCAACGGATGGAAAGTTATCAAGGAGAGACGTAACCTGGATTTAAGGAGGAGCTTCCTAACAGGGAGAACAATCATCCAGTGGAACAGCTGGTCTTCAGGAGTTGTGGGTGCTTCATCACTGGAGGTTTTTAAGATGAGACAGGACAGCAACTTTTCTGGAATGGTTCCCTGCTTGAGCAGAGGGCTGGACTAGAAGACCTCCAAGGTCCCTTCCAGCTCTATTCTGGTTGATTTCTTGACACCGTGAGAAAGTGAAGAGGGGATAGGAAAGACTCCTCCTTGAATTCCTTCCCAATTAATCATAACGAGAGCCCACTGTAATAACATTGCCAAAGAGTTGTTAACCTAATCTTGCGTAGCTTCTTCTCTGGTAATATTGTACTGCTAACCAGAGCATACAAAACCTTTGCTAGACCAATTCGCGAATACAGCTCATCTGTCTGGAACCCACTCTGCATATCGGACATTAATACAAATGAGCGAGTCCAGAGATAGTTCACGAGAAGAGTCCTCCGCTCCTCTGCTCACAACAGAATCCCTTATGCCTCCAGGCTCTAAATTTTGGGCTTGGACAACCTAGAACTACGCCACCTTGGATCTGACCTAAGTGTAGTACATAAAATTATCTGCTACAATGTCCTACCTGTCAATGAATACTTCAGCTTCAAGCACAACAACAGATGAGCACACAATAGATGCAAACTTAAGGTAAACCGCTCTAAACTTCATTGCAGAAAATATGACTTCAGCAACAGAATGGTCAGTGCCTGGAATGCACTACCTGACTCTGTGGTTGCTTTCCCCAAGCCCCCAAAACTTTAGCCTTAGACTGCCTACTGTCAACCTGACCCCATTCCTAAGAGGTCCTTAAAGGGGGTGTGCAGAAGCGCACCAGCATTCCTACCATCCATGTCCTAACAACCCCATTCATACCAGGGACATGCAGTCAGGGGAGGCAGAGTCTCACCACTGTCATCATGAAAAGAAAAAAAAATGTAAACAGAAAAAGGCAAGAGCTGAGGTCAGGCTGAGCTAGTTGCTGCCAGAGTCACTGTGGATGACTGTTCTGTCCTCACTTCTCTGCTCGTTAACAACGGCAGGCAAACAAACTTAAAAGGAACTTTCTTTATCAGTTCTCGGCTCAGACTGGCTTCGAGCCTGAAAATAACATAAATACAGTCTCTGACCAGATAACAGAATACAAAACAAATCTCTCTTACGGCAACACAGGTTGAACAAAACGAAAGCAAAGCACTTCTTCCAAAGTCTCTACGAATCAGGGTTACAGAAATCAAAGCACTTCTCCAAGTGTATCTTCTTGAATCAGGGTTACAGAAAACAAAGCACTTTTCCAAGTGTATCTTACATAAACGACTGATGATCAATCAATGTTGAACGAACCAAGGAACGTTGACTCCTGCAACTAGGGCGTGGCACCATCCGTCCTTTTATCCCAGGAATATCCCTAACGAGCCCCAGCTGCATAATTAATCTTGCATCCTGAAAAGACTCACAGAAGACGTCTGCTGAGTCACAACAGATGACTATGCTTAACTGTTTAAAAACTTCTAAAAAGCGCCCTCTACAGGAGGAGGCGGTGAGAGAACGACGTGCCTCATCTAGCCTGACTTTTTATGATCACTCGAGCAGAGTTAAGCAAGGGTTAAAAGCCTAAAAATTCCTGACGTAGATGAGGCACGTTGTTCTCCTGCTGCCTCCTGTAGAGGGTGCTTTTTAGAGGCTTTTTTAAACAGTTAAGCAGAGGCATCCATACGGTGACTCTGGCAGCAACTAGCTCAGCCTGACCTCAGCTCTTGCCTTTTTCCTTTTACATTTTCTTTCCTTTTCATGATGGCAGGCAAGAGCAGAGCTGAAATCCTCTCTGAAACAGCTGGAAAAGGTATGTGTGGGTCGGAGGGAGGGGGAGGAATTCAAACGTCATCCTCCTGGTGCAACTTTGTGTGTGTGTGTGTGTGTGTGTTTGAGAGAGGGGGAGGGAGGGAGAGAGGGAGGAAGGAGGGGAAGGGAGAAGAAAAAGAAAAGAAGAAGGAAACTTATTCAGCAAAGGAGGAAAAACAAATGCTGTCGCTTTAAATTGGAACTGAGCATGCCTGGCTGTGGAATTCTGGGAGTTGAAGTCCACAAGTCTAAAAAAGTCACTGATTCATACCTATCCATTTCATACATTCATAATCTTGTATGTACTTACATCTATTACCTTATACACGCTTGAGGAAATAAATACATAAATAAAATAAATAAATATAAAGAAAGCAGAGTGGGAGAGTAAACCCTTTTCACGCGTAAAAACTTGCCCATCTTGTCTTCCTTAAAACTTAATGGCTGTCATTTCAATGCCTGGCACTTCCTTCTTCTAGGTTTACACATTCTGCCGGTGTTTATCCATAACAATAAGTCCATTGAACAGGCGGCAGACAAATTAGCATGTTGGAACTATTGTGTCCTTTTCTCGCCCTCTCTCCAATGCTTGGATGTATGTTGAGAATGTCAGTCACCGAGGAATTCCCCAAGCTTCAAATTGTGAAATGGTCTTCCTTTTTCTTTTTTTAAATTCAAAACATTAAAATAGGAACCCCAAAGAAAACCCAAAACAAGGAAAGAAAACTAAGTTAAATAGGATGACATCAAAAAAATTGCATAAAAAGAAAGTATCAGGCTGAATACCGATAAATATATTTCCAAGATAATAACTCCTGCCCCCCTTGTAAGGCAGGCACACAATTTGTAATTTTTACAACACTGTGTACCCAACCCACATACCCTGACAACTATCTACTATATAAAAACCGAGTTAATAAGAAAAACCAACGGCTAATTAAACTTCAACATCCAACTATTTAAAAAGTCCTTCCTTTCTAAACCGAGGTGGAACCTCTCTGCTGATCAATGACAGAGGCCAAACTATGTTTTTATTTCATCTCTCCGTTGCCAGTATAATAACATTATAAAATGTGTTTAAAAGCCTTTAATCTCCAGCTCCCGGCTCTCTTCCCACATTAGCCAATTCAAGACCTCCATGTTACCCTCTAGCAGTAACACATATCATTGCTCTCACAGATGCAGAAGGGGTGTGTGACCCTCTGCTACACAGAATTCCTGGAGGGGCCTGGAAGCAAGGCCATGGAGATATTCCCAGCGCCCTAAAAGCATCGGGTTAGTAATGCCTTGTCGTTGTTAGCTACTGGGTCATGTCGGACCCATCGCGACCCCATGGACAACGTTCCTCCAGGCCTTCCTGTCCTTTACCATCCTCTGGAGCCAATTTAAGCTCACGCCGACTGCTTCGGTGACTCCATCCAGCCACCTCATCCTCTGTCATCCCCTTCTTCTTTTGCCCTCCATCTTTCCAGCATGAGGCTCTTCTCCAGGGAGTCCTTCCTTCTCATTAGGTGGCCAAAGTTTTTGAGTTTCAAAGTAGTTGAAAGAAGAGATGGGAAGAGAGAAATAGAAGAGAAAGAGAGGGAGAAGATAAAAAGAGTGTGTGAGAGAGAAGAAGGGAAAGAAAGTGTGAGAGAGAGAAGAGAGAAAAAGAGAGAGAAGGAAAGAAGAGACAGGGAAAGAGAAGAAAAAGAGAGAGAAGATAAAAAGTGAGACAGAGAGAAAGAGAGAGAGGAAAAAAGAGAAAGAGAGAAAGAGAGGAGGTAAAGAAAGAGAGAGAGAAAGAAAAGAGAGAGACAAACGAGAGATAGAAAGAGAGAAAGATATTGTTGTTGTTGTTAGTTGCGAAGTCGTGTTCGACCCATTGCAACTCCATGGACAACGTTCCTCCAGGCCTTCCTGTCCTCTACCATCCTCTGGAGTCCATTCAAGCTCATGCCGATTGCTTCAGTGACTCCATCCAGCCCCCTCATTCTCTGTCGTCCCCTTCTTCTTTTGCCCTCCATCTTTCCCAGCATGAGGCTCTTCTCCAGGGAGTCCTTCCTTCTCATTAGGTGGCCAAAGGATTTGAGTTTCCTCTTCAGGATTTAGGCCCTTCTAAGAGCAGTTCGGGGTTGATCTCTTCTAGGACTCACCAGTCCAAGGGACTCGTAGGAGTCTTCTCCAGCACCAGAGTTCAAAGGCCTCTATTCTTTGGCACTCAGCCTTCCTTATGGTCCAACCTTCACAGCCATCCATTGCAACTGGAAAAAACCATAGCCTTGACTATATGCACGTTTGTTGGCAGGGTGCTATCTCTGCTTCTTAGGATGCTGTCTAGATTTGCCATAGCTTTTCTCCCCAGGAGCAAACGTCTTTTAATTTCTTGGCTGCAGTCCCAATCTGTGGTGATCTTGGAGCCAGGAAAATAAAATCTGTCACTACTCCATTTCTTCCCCATCTATTGGCCAGGAATTGATAAGGCTGGATGCCATGATCTTAGCTTTCATAATGTTGACTTTCAAGCAACTTTTATATAATGTAATGTCTATCTAAGCGAAAGCTATCCAAGGGTAAATTATACATTGAGGTGATGGCTACGTTTTGCATAGATCGTGGCTCGGGGCGAAAGCGGAGATGAGTCGGGGTAAACATTTGACTTTATGAAGTTTAATTAAAATGAATTAATTCAATCCATGGAACGCCATTACTCCTGCGCTGGGATTTTCCTCCTCACCATTCAACGTTACATTGGATGGCAAGTTTTGGAAGGAGACCAAGGGGGACATTGGAAAACTACAAGTAGTTTGTACCTAAAGTGAATTCAGCCATTTGCAGACCAATGTAAAATTAAAATTAACCAAGGGGCGCATTCACAGTAGGAAGTTTATAGTGTCAAGATGGTAGCCTTAATTGTCCAGTGTGAGCACGCTGCCTTGTTAAGGTATCTGATGCTTGTTGTACCCATTTTTGGGAAATCCGATCTGGAGCCACCTAAAGTCCTCATACATTCTGCCATGTTCTAGCAAGCGTTAAAGTCTTTGAACTTCAAATCTAGGAAGTTGGCATTTGCACAACATAAGAAGTTGAGTTGCTTTTAAACTTGGGTTAGTTGTTGCTGGGTTTTTTCCACCCCTGGCTGAAACCTGGTTGGTTTCTTTTCCGTACAGTGTAAACCAGCAAAAGGGGTCAGTGGAAGGAAACAGGTTAAGCACGTTACACCATGTGAACACAACAACGATATGGGGCAAGGAATTTCTCTGTCATGTGAGGACTTGAATTTTATCTTCCCAGGCCCAACCCAAGAGTTTTAACTGCTGGCTTTGCCAATAAAAACTTCCTGGGATAGAAGCTCATAAAATTAGACAAGATGTGGAAAAGCAAACACAAATTCACACACACACACACACACACACACAAAACACACACACCTGCCTTTCACTCCTGTCAGATTGCTTGTATACGTACTCCTCGACCACCATTCAGCCCAAAATTTCTGTTGATAAGTGAGACGGGGTGAAGCGAGTTTTAACCCACGTTACGGCCTTTCTTGCCACCGTTGTTAAGTGAATCGCTGCAGTTGGTAAGTTAGTAAAATGGTTGCTAAGTGAATCTGGCTTCCCCATGGACTTTGCCTATCAGAAAGCCGCAGAAAAGGAGGTCATGCAACCCCGGGACATCGCAAGTGTCAAAATGCGATAGGAACGGTGGCCAAGAGGCTGAATTTTGATCGTGAGACCATAAGGATGTGACAACGGTTGTAAGCTTGAAAAATGGTCATCGGTCACTTTTTTCAGTGCCGTTGACAACTTTGAATTGTCACTAAACGAATGCTGTAAGTTGAGGACTGCTGGTAGTTCGGCAGAAAACTTTCTGTCCAACCCTGCTTAGAGAATTTGTTTTTAACTATGTGATACTATGTTATACTATGGGCCATGGTTCAATGGCTAGATCTATCTATCTATCTATATTTCTCTTTATACTCTATCGTCTATCTGTATCTGTCTGTCTGTCTATCATCTATCATCTCTCTCAAATTAACCACCTGTCTACTGTCTATCATCTCTATATAGTCTAATTATCATCTGCCTATATATGTCTGTCTGTCTATCTATTTATCTGTCTATCTATCATCCTTCATCTATCAATCATCTCTTGACTCGTCTATTCTATCCATTATCCACTATATCCATCTCCTCCCTCCCTCCTTCCATACATACATAAATGCATACATACATATATACAATACATACAATTTATCTATTATCTCTATATCTTCTCTCATCTCTACACCTGTTCTGTCTGTCTATCTATCTATCATTCCTCATCTATCAATCATCTCTCGACTCTCATCTCTATCTATCCATTTATCATCCATCTCTCTTTCTCCCTCATACTAATAATACATACATACATAATACATACATACATACATACATATAATTTATCTATCTATCATCTCTATATCTTCTATCATCTATCTACATCTGTCTGTCTGTCTGTCTGTCTATCATCCTTCATCTATCAATCATCTCTTGACTCTTGTCCCTCATCTATCCATCTATCATCCATCTCTCTCTCTCTCTCCCTACATACATACATACATACATATAATTTATCTATCATCTCTATATCTTCTATCATCTATCTACATCTGTCTGTCTGTCTGTCGTCTATCTATCTATCTATCATCCTTCATCTATCAATCATCTCTTGATTCTTGTCCCTCATCTATCCATCTATCCATCTATCATCCATCTCTCTCTCTCTCTCCCTCCCTGCATACATACATACATGCTACATTAATTTATATCATCTATCTATATCTTCTATCATCTACTACATCTGTCTGTCTATCATCTATCATCTCTCTCGATCTGTCCACTATCTACTGACTATCTAATCTCTATATCCTAACTATCATCTATCTATATCTGTCTATCTAACTATCTTTATCTATTTCTATATTATCAGTCATCTCATCTCTCTCTGTCTACCTGACTATCTACCTCTCTGTCTATCTATCTCATATATCATCTATCTATCTCCATCTATCTATTAAATTTATTGGCTTCCCGTCTTACCATAGGGCAACTCTGGGCAGCTTATAATATTAAAAAGATAAAACCACATAAATAAAATACTACAAAAATATAAAATATGATACACAGCCTTAGCTAAAAGATGGGAAGGGGAAGGAAGTTGGATGAGCAGGGGGGGGGGAGTTGGGATCTGTTATTAATCTATCAACCATCCCAAGGTGAAGTCCCTTCTTTGGAGCCCCAAGTCAGCTGACAGAGCCGGGCCTTTAAGCTCTTGGGGAAAGTCAACCTCATTCTGGATAGCGAGGGCCAACTTGGATTCTTAGGTGGCACTTCATTCTCCATGCAAGTTAGGGCCACATTTGCAAACATCAGGAAGAGTCTGAAAATAATGCAGAGAAGAGCAACAAAGAGATTAGGGGATTGGAGGCTAAACATATGAAGAACGATTGCAGGAACTGGGTGTCTAGTTTAATAGAAAGAAGAACCAGGGGAGACATGATAGCAGTCTTCCAATATCTCAGGGGCTGCCCCAGAAGAGGGAGTCAACCTCTTCTCCAAAGCACCTGAAGGCAGACAAGAAGCAATGGGTGGAAACTAACCAAGGAGAGAAGCGACCTAGAATTAAGGAGAGACAGTGAGAATAATGAATCGATGGAACGGCTTGCCTCTAGAAGTTGTGGGTGCTCCCTCAGTGGAGGCTTTTAAGAAGCATATGAATTAATAACCGGTTCACCCTGCATCAAAAATGTAGCCATGTGCACCATCCATGCATCCACTCAGCCTTCTATGTATGTGCTTCTCTTGTGTGCATGCCTTGTGTGCATGCATGCGGCATCAAAAACAAGGCTAAATAGGACAGCATAGCACCGGGGGAAGGTGGGCAGGTGTGTGGGCCCATCCGCATGTTGCAACTATCAGTTTGCCTGAACCTGTCCGAACTGGCTGCAGCTGCCACTGATTAGAAGACCCCCCCCCAACTCTGATATTGTCAGGCCTGTGGCCATCTTTTCTTTTGGATCTTTGGCCTGCCACACTTTCTATTATTCTACTATGCATTTTCTACTGTGGGAAAATGGGAGGGGGGATTGTAAGGAGTTAGATGCTATGTAGCCATAACAACATTCTTTCTAGAAAGCCAAGGTCATCCTTTGTCTCTGCACCTGACCGGAATTGGATGGATGGAACTGCCAGCATAGCAGTAGAAGATTGGACCATGTGATGGACTTGTGTTTGTGCGGGCAAGACCATGACTTTAACCTGGGTGGGGAAAGCCGGAAGCTTTCAGATTCGGGTTTTCCCAGATGTGCCAACAGGTCTCTCTTAATAAATTGGAACTTTGAGCCATATTTTGCCTTGGACTCTGATTTACTTTGGGATGCTATTTGGAACCCTGACAGTTACTGTGCTTCAGATTGAGACAGAGGACAAGGCGTGGAAGAAGTGCCGACCCTTTGCCGGCAATCCTCTGGATCTTTGCAGCCCACACGTGGTTGCCCTTTGGGAGGTCCGTGATCTTCCATGGCTCCCGAGCTATGAAGATCTTCCGAGGTCTTCTCCTTCCAATCGCGAGGCGAGTTTCCCACAGCAGCTCTTATTTGTTTATGAGCAGGGAGAAGGTCCTTTATTAAGGCAGATGTGTCATGGGCTTGTGGGCAAATTTAATCACTGGGGCCTGCCCTAAAGAGGCTCCATCAGATGCATGTGGCCAGGGTGGCCGCTCCATAATAGCAGGGACTCGGTCAGGGAAGAGCATGAGAAAAAGTTACAGAAGCTTTTTGTGGGGGAAAAGAATCTGGAATTTCTTGCACCAAGGCAGCTTCTTCCACGCTTACTCATCCTGGAAGGGTGCCCGCTAATCCTTCTGTTGAATCAGTAGTGTAAAATGCCAATTAAAGAAAAAATAATAATATTCAGATGTTTAACACCTCCAGATCCCAAGCCCTCTGGCTGCACAACCAGTCAGAAACATGCAGCAACGACGAGTGATGAAGTGAGGCAACCCGGTGAAACGATTGCTCTGCCTTTCATCGGGCAAAGTTGGAGAATGCCTTGATTTATTTATTTACAATCTATTTATTTATTTTTGTAAAAGAAGAAACAGACATTGCGATCTCCAGAACTTTGAAATATACTGCTCACTTAGCTTTTTTTTTTAAATTATTTTATCAATTTCATATATACATTCACAATTATATGATCCCATAACTGTTAATAATATGTACTTGTAACAATTTTTCCCTACAGTTGACAATATACTTGAAGATTGCTTTCTTAACATCCCATAGATCCATCTTATCTTACAATGGTCCTACTTCTTCTTCCCTCCCTCACTCTTTCCTTCCCTCGTTTCTTCTCTCCTACTCCCTTCTTTCCCTCCTTCCTCCCTCCCTCCTTCCCCTTCCCTCCTTCTCTCCTTCCCTCCTTCCTTCCCTCCTTCTTTCCTTCCTTCCCTCCTTTCTTTTTCCTTCTCTCCTTCCTTTCCCCCTTCATTTCCTCCTTCCTTCCCCCTTCTCTCCTACATTTCCTCCTTCCTTCCTCCTTTCTTCTCCTTCTCTCCTTCCTTCCCTCCTTCCTTCCCTCCTTGCTCACTTAGCTCTTGTTAGCCACTGCTAACATCGTCAGAGTGTAAAAACCATTAAAGAGATATCTGCCTTTATACACTATTAACCGATTTGGCCATTGCACGCGTGATAGGCCCACCCACCTGCCTCCCACCTGTAATTAGCTTTGTTGTTTACATCAGGCATGTCAACTGAAGCTCCTATTCTTCCTTCCCTGTCGAGCACAGATGCTCATCCCCAGGGAATAGCACTGAGCTGTCTGATGTTTCTCATTTATTTTTATTTATTTAGTTAGTTTGTCGAACATGTACAAGATAGCAGGTATAAGTATAAACATGGACATGAGCAAAGGAAATGAGTACAAATAAATGGGGACAGAAGGACAGGGATGGTAGGCACGCTGATACTTATGCACGCCCCCTTACGGACCTCTTAGGAATGGGGTGAGGTCCATGGTAGAGACAGTTTAAGGTTGAAGCTGTGGGGGTGGAAGATGTAACAAAATTTTAAGCTGGTGGCATAAGGGATTCTATTTGAGCAGAGGAACGGAGGATTCTTCTCGTAAAATACCACTGGACCCGCTCAATCTTATTAATGTCCGATATACAGTGTCGATTCCAGGCAGATTAACTGTATTCGAGAATTGGTCTGGCAAAGGTTTTGTATGCCCGAGTTTGCAGCACAATGTTATGGGAGAAGAAGCTTCTTCTCCGAAGCCATCTGGGTCATATAGCTAGTCCTCGGCTTACAACCATACTAAATCCACTTTTTCTTGGAAGACATTTCGCTTCCCATCCAAGAAGCTTCTTCAGCTCTGACTGGATGGTGGGGATGGAAGGATTTACACTCCTTGCAGACTGCTGGTCATTTGCGTTCTTTTAGAGAGTCATTGAGGCCACCTGCAGGTTTATCTGTCTCCTCAGGGTCATCTGAGTGGTGCAAATGGGTGTGGGGCCTTCTTGGGACTGTTGAAAGGACTGTGTTGTAGATTGGAGATAGATTAACAGATTAACAGAGTTGGAAGGGACCTTGCAGATCATCTGGTCCAACTCCCTGCCCAAGTAGGAGACCCTATACCCTGAAAGTCTCAAGTGATGAAAATAATGTTGCATCCTTCCCCCTCTGTTGAGAAGAGGCTGTTCAATTTTGACTTTATATACCATATTTTTCAGAGTATAAGACGCACCGGAGTATAAGACGCACCAAGGTTTTGAAGAGGCAATTTTTTAAAAAAAGGTTTTGCACTCTGCAAACCTCCCCAAAACGCCCCATTTTTCACAAAAAAGGGCCCATTTTTTTCCAAAATAAGGGCTATTCATGCCCTTATTTTGGAAAAAAAATGGGCCCTTTTGGGGGGGGGGCAAAATTGAGGAAAAAGTGGGCCTCCTCCGAATCCCATCCGCCAGTCAATGTCGACTGGCGACTACACGGAGGAGAGCCTTTTCTGTTGCAGCTCCGACCCTGTGGAACGATCTCCCCGTCGAGATCCGTACCCTCACCACCATCCAGACCTTCCGCGCAGCCCTCAAGACCTGGCTCTCCCAACAGGCCTGGGGATAGGTTCCCAATTTACCCGCCCGAGTGTTGACTGTTGAATGAAAGTTGTGTTTTATTATTTTTCTTTTGTTCACATTTTGTTTTGTCTTTTGATACTGCACCCCCTTCCCTGTGATTGTAAGCCGCCCTGAGTCCCCTCAGGGAAAAGGGCGGCCTATAAATCTTAATAAAATGCTATAAAAAAATGCTATAAATGTTTTTCACTCATTTCTGCCCTCCCCACCCCCCCAGGAGCACTCTGGAAGCCTTCTAAAGGCTCTGCATGGCCATTTTGGGGAAGGGGGGGGGTTTCAGGAGGCAAAAAATGCTGTATCAGGTGTATAAGACGCACCCAGATTTTCAGCCTCTTTTTTGAGGGAAAAAGTTGTGTCTTATGCTCCAAAAAATACGGTACTCCCTGCAAGGAGTATAAATCCTTCCATTCCTCACCATCCAATCAGAGCTGAAGAAGCTTCTTGGATGAGAAGCGAAACGTCTTCAGAGAGAACAAGGCAGTCCAGTTGCCTCTTGACAAAGCAGCTTTGGGTCAACCATGGATGACTGAGAATCTCCGTAGACACACTATCCAATCTGCCTTTCTCCCCTTTTCCAGTCTGGGCCAGTAAAACTGGTCTCTTCCAGAACCAACATCTTCTAGTGTTGCAGGATCAGCAATGATGGGAATCTGATGTAGCAAAGGTTCAAAGCAACTCCATCAGTGGCTCCTGCTCACATTTCTCAGGTCCTCCTCCAAGCATTGAGCATAAGGAGTATGTTGCAAGCAACCTTGTGCAGGTAGAAGCATTTTATGGCCATTTCAGGTTGTTCTTCACCAGCCTTCTGCCTCACTATTTCCCTCGGGTTACTCATCATTTACACGTTGTTCTAGCATCTCTACAATAGCAGGATTCAGTCCACGCAGATGCTGGGGAGAATTCTCTGTTGCAGCTCCGGCCCTCTGGAACGAGCCCCCCCATGGAGATCCGGACCCTTACTACCCTCCCGGCCTTCCGCAAAGCCACTAAGTCCTGGCTGCTCCGGCAGGCCGGGGGGCTGTTGAAGTATCCAGCCCCACAGTAACTATGAATGTTGTTGTATTTTAAATTGTTGTTTTGTCTTATTTATCCCCTTCCCCTTTTTATTGTAAGCCCCGGAGTCCTTCGGGAGTGGGTGGCATACAAGACCAATAAACTCAAACTTAACTCAACTCAATTAACCTGGTGCTCTAGCAATAGCCATAGCAGTTAGACTTATATACCGCTTCATAGGGCTTTCAGCCCTCTTAAGCAGTTTACAGAGTCAGCATATTGCCCCCAACAATCCGGGTCCTCATTTTACCCACCTCGGAAGGATGGAAGGCTGAGTCAACCTTGAGCCAGTAAGATTTGAACAGCCGAACTGTAGAACTGCAGTCAGCTGAAGTAGCCTGCAGTGCTGCATTTAACCACTGTGCCACCTCGGCTCTCTGAGCTAGACTTCCCCAAAAAGCACAAGGCAGAGTCCTGGTCCCGACAAAACCCCTTTTTATGAAACAAATGTGAATTCCTCTCATTCACATTCAGCAAAGGCCTGGCAAACAGTCTTTCAAAGGAATATTTATGACCACAGACCTTATCTATCTTGGAAAGCTGCCATGTAAATATTTTCCAAAGGAAGTGCTGTGCGAGGAAAGAGTGGGCACAGAGTCTCTGAGATTCACGGACAGATCTTCACACTCCTGGAAAAATCTAATGACCAAGCGAGCGAATTGTTTCCTGCGAAAGCCCCCTCCCCTTTCGCTCCTCTTTTATGTCCTCTGGGAGGGGCCATTCACCGTCCACCTGTGGCCTTACTCCCAAGTCAACCCCTGTTCTTTAGGTGTTCCCTTCGCCTGGGAACTCTGCACATGCGCACACTGGGAACAGGCTCCAGCTGTTCATCTAGCCTCACAGCTGCCTAGCTCCGTAGGTACCTGATCACTGCCAGATGGCCTTGGCTCGTTTCTGCCTCTGATGCAGAGCCCTCCTCCAAGCCTTCCCCAGCCTCCAGAACTGGCCAATGTTCCTCCCCAACCTCCTCACTGTCCGACTCTGCTCCCAGCTCCACTGGCCTCTGGCGAGGCACAACACCTGAATATCTTGAACAGAAGCCCACCCCCCAGCCTAGATTGTAGACGGGCTTTGTCCTCTGTCAGTCAATATGAAGAACTGGCCTCAACACAAGCACCTCATCCAACCTAGAAGGTTGGTGAGAGTCCAGATGAATCAGAGCGATAAATGGGTAGGTTTCTTTTCCCTCTGGTTAACGATTCCCTTTGATGTGAATGGGAATTGAACTTTATTAAAGACTCACATACCAGGAGATGAATAATACATTAATGTGTGGAGTGAGTTTGCCTAGGTTGCAAAAAAAAGGAACAAAGAGTTTTTAATCATCGGGGCGATTCATGTGAGATATAACTGTGTCCTAGAGAATGGTAGGTAGGATTTGGATTACGGATGCTGCTTCTAAAGACTGAAGCTCAGGGTCACAATGATGTTTGTTCCATCTACTGCAATGCGCTCTACATGGGGCAGCCCTTGAAGAGTATTTGGAGACTTCAACTCGTCCAGAACGCAGCCGCGCGAGCGATTGTGGGTGCACCTCGGTACACCCACGTTACACCTATCCTCCACGAGCTGCACTGGTTACCGATCAGTCTCCGGATACGCTTCTAGGTGCTAGTTGTAACTTATAAAGCCCTTCATGGTATTGGATCTGGGTACTTGAGAGACCGCCTGCTGCCAATACCTCCCATAGACCCATTAGGTCTCACAGGGTTGGCCTCCTCCGGGTTCCGTCCACCAGCCAATGCCATCTGGCTACTACCCGGGGGAGGGCCCTTCTCTGTGGCAGCTCCGGCCCTCTGGAATGAAACTCCCCGCAGGGATTCGGACCCTAACCTCTCTCCAGGCCTTCCGAAAAGCCGTCAAAACATGGCTTTGCCGGCAGGCCTGGGGTTGATGAGTTCCCTCCCCTCTCGACATGTATGGTTGTGTGACTCTTGCTTATTTTTAATTATCTGTATTTCGTTTTATGTTCCCCTTTTCCCCTTTTGAATTGTTCGCCGCCCTGAGTCCTCTCGGAGAAGGGCGGGATACAAATAATAAAATTCAATTCAATTCAATTCATCTGATGATGTTATCCCTTCAGTCATGTCCCAATTCTTGGGTAATTTGTGGCCAGGTCTTCAAATCTTCCAATCTTGCCCTACTTCTTTGAGTTGCTCCACGATCTGGCTAGATGGGATGCAGTGGCTCAGGGGCCAAGACGCCGAGCTTGTCGATCAGAAAGGTCGGCAGTTCGAATCCCTAGCGCCGTGTAATGGAGTGAGCTCCCGTTACTTGCCCCAGCTTCTGCCAACCTAGCAGTTCGAAAGCAGGTTTAAAAAATGCAAGTAGAAAAATAGGAACCACCTTTGGTGGGAAGGTAACAGCATTCCGTGCACCTTCAGACAATTACGGAGATGTCTTCGGACAGTGGTGGCTCTTCGGCTTTGAAACGGAGATGAACACCGCCCTCTAGAGTTGGGAACAACCAGCACATATGTGTGAGGAGAACCTTTACCTTTATGCTCTGGTTGGTGTCAGCTTTGATGGCATTTAGCCGCGATGTTCTTTCCCAGCCTGGTTTCCTTTTACTGCTACGACTTCCCAATAACATTGCTTTCTCCAATAAATCCTCCACGCAGCGTGTCCCAAAGAAAATGAGATTCAGGTTGTTCTCGACTTGTGACCACAATTGAGCCCCGACATTTCTGTGGCTAAGCGAGACACGTGTTAAGTCAATGTTGCTCATTGAACAAGCTTTCTCGGCACCAGTGTTAAGTGAATTCCTGCCATAGTTAAATAGGAACCAGTGCCAAGCATTTCCGTTTTGATCATGTGACCATGGGGTTAATGGTCATAAGTGTGAAAAACGGTGTGATAGGTCACTTTTTTTCGTGCTGTTGTAACTCCGAACAGTCACAAAATGAATTGCTGTAAGTCAACCAACTTATAAGACTACCAAATGCATCCGATGAGGGAGGTTTTTCTACTTAGTGAAATTTAGAGAATGTGCATGTAGTTTTTTAGAAGTTCTTAAATATAGAAATTTATTCCATTTCTACAGCCGCCCCATCTCAATCAATGTCTCCGTGCAGCTTACAATTCCCGTCATTATTCTCTTTTATTATATTTTATGGTTCTGGTGCTAATACTTTTGTTGCTTTGAGCACCAAGAGTAGAAAGTTGAGATGCAGAGTTAATGTTCTGAGAAAAAAATATTTGCAACCAATGCATGGGGAAAAGAAGGCATCCATGTACAGCAGTGGGAGTGAAATAACAACTCTGGAACTAAAAAATTGTCTTCTCATTAAATCGTGCGCATTTCCACCTAAAAAGGGATTATGAAAGAACGCAGAAGGAGGCTTTCTCTGGGTTGGAAAGCCACAGAAGAAGCTAGCTTAGACAGCTGGTAATCAGCAGAAGTAGCCTGCACTCTAACCACCACGCCACAGAACAGAACAGAATAATAGAACAGAACAGAACAGAACAGAACAGAACAGAACAGAACAGAACAGAACAGAACAGAACAGAACAGAATAGAATAGAATAGAAGACTTGGAGGTCTTCTAGTCCAACCCCCTGCTTAGGCAGGAAAACCCTACACCACTTCAGACAAATGGTTATCCAACATCATCTTAAAAACTGGAGGCAAGTTGTTCCACTGGTTAATTGTTCTCATTGTCAGGAAGTTCTAAGTTGCTTCGCTCCTTGATTAGTTTCCACCCATTGCTTCTTGTCCTGCCCTCAGGTGCCTTGGAGAACAGTTCGGCTCCCTCTTCTTTGTGGCAACCCCTGAGATATCGGAACACTGCTATCCTGCCTCCCCTGGTCCTTCTCTTCATTAAACTAGACATACCCAGTTCCTTCATATGTTTTGGCCTCCAGTTTTCCTTGAAGACATTTCACTTCTCACCCAAGAAGCTTCTTCAGTTCTATCTAACGCTTTAAACCAGTCTTTCCCAACCTTGGAAACTTTAAGATAGGTGGACTTCAACTCCCAGAATTCTGTCTATCTGACAGTTCCTGTAACTGTGGTAGAACCATGTTTCCTACTGAAGTCAAAAGGCCAAAAGGCCCCCGTAGCAATGAATAAGGAGCAGCTAGGTCTGTCTTCCCTATCAACACCTTGCATCATATAGAACAGCCATGTGGGTGGCATAGAGAGGTAAGATAAGTGCCCTTCGCCCCTGTGGCTGGGAGGCAATCCATTGAAGTGCCAAGTTCATGAACTTCCCCAACTCAAGGCCAAGTATGACCTCTTGATAGATCCATGATGCTAATTGCGCTTTCTCCAAGTTTTCCCTCTGGTCCTTCACTGTTTTCATACACCCGCCAATCCTCCAGCACACCTAGACAAGTCCCTATCATTTTTCATTATAATTGAGATGGAAAACCCCGGTGCCTGGCTTTGTGTAAAAACGTAACAACGGGGTGAAAATTAGGGCTGGGTGGGGAGGGAAGACAGGAAGTCTTGCCAGTGAGATTAGCCTCCAGATCAGCCCTCTCGCCCTTAAATTAGACCTCCCATGTTTCAAATGGTTGAGAGAGGGAAGGAGTCCCTTCCTTCCGGCTCTGCTTGTCTAGAGGGGGTTCCCTCCCTTATCAGCGTCTTTAGTGTGAAATATAAGAGGTTATAACAAGTTCAGATGCTGAACCGTCAAACTGGAGTTCACCTTAGGGTGAGCATCCTAGATTAAGCCGCCTCCGAAAGCAGCGGAGAATTCCTGTGAACCTGACCCTTGGAAAAATCGGCCATCGACAACACATAAAGATAAACAACATCTACCTACCATCATAAGAGACAATCGGAAAGCCCAAAAGGAAACATCTCTTCGCCAGCGATCAACAACCGTATGAGCAAAGATTACCACCAAAGTTAAGTTGCCAGGGGTCGGCAACTTTAAATACTCAAAGAGCACAAATGTCCTAACCGGAAGTCCCCCCCCCTTCAATTCTAGAGCTGACCGGAAGTCCAGTTGCCCCACCAAAGTGTCTCCTCCTAGTGCACCGTCCTTTTTCCTCTACCTGTCCTAACCGAAACCCTATCAATTGTGGAGCTGACTTGCAACAGGGAGCTGCAGAAGAGGGATGAAAGAGCCACATGCAGCTCCAGAGCCAAGGGTTGCCAACCCCTGTACTAAATCGACAATTGGGGTAAACTATACCCTAATCAAGGAACTACCAACTCTGACAACAAGAATAACAACCTGCTTTTTTTTCCTTATAGACATCTGCTTCTTTTGTGCAGATTTTGACAAGGAAAAGACAGATGTTCGCGAACGTCACTCATCACTAGTCAAATTTGAAGGAATTTGAAAATCCAGAGCAAATACATTCTCTTGTTGCCCTCACAATCAAGGAACCAAATCAACCCCATTTTCCATATTCACACATAATGTGAATGAAATGGACTGGAAATAACACATCATGTTGTTGTTTTTTTTTAAAAGAAGTCGTCGCAACACCTAGGTACACTTTAGCCAAGACACCTGCTGGATTTTTGAACTTATTTGAATAAGCTTTTTCAGCAACACAGCTGTTGTGACCCTAAATGTAAGATATATATATACACAAAATTAATTTTGCCCAAAGCCCTTTCATTACATCCGGACCCTTCCCACTCTTCGCCTTCCGGAAAGCCACTAAAACCTGGCTGTTCCGGCAGACCTGGGGCTGTTGACCCCAAAATCGGTCCAGCCCCATCTAGAACGGAGTGTATGGTGTGTTGTTTTAAATCTATCTTTTCTTTTTTCTGTATTTATTTTTTGATTTATTTCTGTATTTGTAAGCCGCCTGGAGTCCTACGGGATGGGCGGAATATAAATATATTAAATTCAAATTCAAATACATCATCACCCAGCAAGAGTCAACCACGCTTGGGGACTCAGAATAGCCTACAGAGTTGCCCCCTGCATGGCCCCATGGGAGTCTGACAACCAATCAGAATGCAAGCTCAAATTCAAATGCTCAGAGAGGGCATAGAACCAGAGACCTTTCAGCAAATCTTCCCTTTTTCTCCAGGACCTCAACCATGTTTTCCTGTCCATCATCAATAAACCTTTGTCCAAGCAACTTCCATGAATCCAGTGTCTTTCCCCCCACTTGGAACTGAACCCAGAAGGGACATTTCTCCCAACATAGAATTAATTTTTTTTTAAAACCCAGGTAAGTTCAAGAGCCAAATAAATCCGAGGATCCAGACCATGTTTTGCCCCCACGTTCAAAATTTACTTAGGAGTTGTGGGTTTTTTATGATTTTTTGTGATATGTGTGTGTGTGTGTGTGTGTGTGTGGGTGTATGGCGAGATAATTTATTAATAGGATAGACTTTCTGCTTGGAAAATCAAAGCTGGGAAAGGCCGCTTGTAAAAAAAAAGGGGGGGGGGGGGTTGTGTTGACAATGTGACTCAAACGTTCGTTCATTTACATGGAAAACTTCAAGATTGTTCCGTCAACACATTTCAATACCAGAAGTGTTTTTGATTTCCCCAAACTCCTTTCCCCCGTGCCCAGCCCCCCTATGAAACGACTTGAGATTAGTCAGAGAGCGTGAACACAAACTAGTACACCGGTTACTCATCCGGAATCAAAGCAAACCCTATCCAGATTTACTTGTTGTTAATCTGTTTAAACTTGTAGGGTTGTTAAGGGGTCAACTGTCTTTGGCAACTTTAACCCATTTCTCCTTCCGACTTTGCTGCTTTCCTTTCTCTTATTTTGTCTTGACTATTGCAAATCTGGCCACATAAAAGGACCTTGATTTATTCTCCAACAAAGGCAGCTGTAGTTACTTAGTTAGTTTACTTTATTATTGCACCTCGTACAATGAAATAAAATGCCATATTCACTATATATTGTAACCAGTGGTGGGATTCAAACATTTTTACTACCGGTTCTGTGGGTGTGGCTTGGTGGGTGTGGGATAGCTTGGTGGGTGTGGCTTGGTGGGTGTGGGAGAGCTTGGTGGGTGTGGCTTGGTGGGGTGTGGAGAGCTTGGTGGGTGTGGTTTGGTGGGTGTGGCAGGGAAGGAAACTGTAAAACCTCCATTCCCTCCCCACTCCAGGGGAAGGATACTGCAAAATCCCCATTCCCTCCCAATCTGCTGGGACTCGGGGAGGCAGAGAATAGATGGGGCCGGGGCCAGTCAGAGGTGGTATTTACCGGTTCTCCGAACTACTCAAAATACCTGAGAAGGGATAACATACAGCATATACAATGAAATACAATACAATAGCAGAGTTGGAAGGACCTTGGAGGTCTTCTATCCAACGCCCTGCCTAGGAAGGAAACCCTATACCATTTCAGACAATGGCTATCCAACATCTTTAAAACTTCAGTGTTGGAGCATTCACAACTTCTGGAGGCAACTTCTGTTCCACTGATTAATGTTCTAACTGTCAGGAAATTTCTCCTTCTAAGTTGCTTCTCTCCTTGATTAGCTTTCCACCCATTGCTTCTTGTTCTAACCTCAGGTGCCTTGGAGAATAGTTTGACTCCCTCTTCTTTGTAGCAACCCCTGAGATATTGGAAGACTGCTATCATGTCTCCCCTGTCCTTCTTTTCATTAAACTAGACATAACCAGTTCCTGCATATGTCTACATATGTTTTTAACCTCCAGTCCCCCTAATCATCTTTGTTGCTCTTCTCTGCACTCTTTCTAGAGTCTCCACATCTTTCTACATCGTGGTGACCAAAACTGAATGCAGGATTCCAAGGGTGGCCTTACCAAGGCCCTTGTAAAGTGGTATTAACATTCGTGTGATCTTGATTCTATCCCTTGTTTATATAGGGTGCAAAGAAATGTTAGAACCAATTTTGTTGTATTTAAATTCAATGACAATAAAGATTATAATTGTACTTATTGTGTTTAAATGAATACATGGAGAAATGTAAAAGAAATACGAAATGAGATAAATATTGTCGAAGTTGGAAGATAAGAATTTCACATATTATTTTATTATTATTGTTAACATCCAAAGAATATTTGACCTAGTCAATGCTTTGTCCACAAATTATGTATGTTATTACTGGAAGATTAAAAAAAAACTATATACAAAAAAAAACCATCATATGTTATTGTGTTTTTCTAATCTTGTTAATATATGTTGCAATTCCATGTACAATATGCCATCTGCTAACTAAATAAACTAAATCTTGTTTTGTTAAAGACCAGCCTCCAAAATGGTAGAATTCATCACAGCAACACTGAAAGCAAAGCAATTTGGAAGGACACTAAGCAGTTTGCAATTTTTGTGAGAACCTTCAGTGTCAGGGGTGGAATTCAGCAGATTCTGACAGGTTCTGGAGAACCAGTAGCGGACATTTTGAGTAGTTCGGAGAACCGGCAAATACCACCTCTGGCTGGCCCCAGAGTGGAGAGGGAATTGAGGTTTTACAATATCCTTCCCCAGGAGTGGGGTGGGAATGGGGATTTTGCAGTATCCTTCCCAGGAGTGGGAGGGAATGGGGATTTTGCAGTATCCTTCCCCTGGAGTGGGGAGGGAATGAGGATTTTGCAGTAACCTTCCCTGGAGTGGGGAGGGAATGGGGATTTTGCAGTATCCTTCCCCAGGAGTGTGGAGGGAATGGAGGTTTTACAATATCCTTCCCAGGAGTGGGAAGGGAACGGGGATTTTGCAGTATCCTTTCCCAGGAGTTGGGTGGGAATGGGGATTTTGCAGTATCCTTTCCCAGGAGTGGGGAGGGAATGGGGATTTTGCAGTATCCTTCCCAGGAGTGGGGAGGGAATGGGGATTTTGCAGTATCCTTCCCCAGGAGTGGGAAGGGAATGGGGATTTTGCAGTATCCTTCCCCGGAGTGGGGGGAATGGGGATTTTGCAGTATCCTTCCCTGGAGTGGGGAGGGAATGGGGATTTTGCAGTATCCTTTCCCAGGAGTGGGAAGGGAATGGGGAGTTTGCAGTATCCTTCCCCTGGAGTGGGGAGGGAATGGGGATTTTGCAGTATCCTTTCCCAGGAGTGGGGAGGGAATGGGGATTTTGCAGTATCCTTCCCCTGGAGTGGGGTCGGAATGGGGATTTTGCAGTATCCTTCCCCTGGATTGGGGAGGGAATGGGGATTTTGCAGTATCCTTCCCCCAGGAGTGTGGAGGGAATGTGGATTTTGCAGCATCCTTCCCCTGCCATGCCCACCAAGCCACGCCCAAAGAACCAGTAGCAAAAAAAACCTTGAATTTCATCACTGTTCAGTGTCCCCAATCATTGAATAAAGTTGCCCTTATTCTTCAAAGTGATGAGAAACAAAGGCCAACCTACCAGAAGATCAACAGGTTGCGCAAAGATTTCTGTAATCTCTGTTGACTTCAGATCTAGCAGAGGTGTCTGGAGGATGTGGTCAACGATGGTGACCACAACAGTGTGATCAAAGTTTCATCTTCTTCCCTTTTCTCTTCTGAGTCATGATGCAAATAAAAAATGGATGTATTGCGTTACCTTAGCCATCGTCTTTATTATTTTTTTCAACCATACCACACGGAGGCTACAAGATTTGGGTACACATACATACCTGTTACATCACTATATGAGTTGAATCCAGAGCGTTGGTCGCTTCCTGGGCTGATGAACCCACTGAACCCTTCCAACTTTGTTAATCTGTTATGATGAATCTACTGTCAGCCTCTCATCGCTTGCTTGCTATCGGCTGCCATAGTAACAGGGGGGGGTGTATTTGGGAGGGGAAACATGCTGGTGGAGATGTCTCGAAATGAAGAGGGAATTTTGCGCTCATGAGCCATTTTGGGGAGATCTTCTGCGCATGCTGAATGGACTTGTTTAGATCTGGTCCAGGCAGGGTGGGTTTCAAAAATTGTTCGAACCTACTCTGTGGGTGTGGCCTCCTTTGTGGGAGTGGCTTGCCGCCCATGTGAGGATGGGAGTGGCTTGCCCCATGTGACCGGATATGAAGATGCCGACGACACTTGTCAGAACCACCTTAAATTACCTCACACACAGCACTGGCATGCATAAGAATATGATGTAAACTTGTTTTTTAAAAGGCATCTTTGGTTTGCGTTAAAACAACTTCAACACACGCAATGTTCTGATTGCACCACAAACGCAGTATTCATCCTTACCTTCACAGAGGCACCTGAGTTTATAAAATGAGCATGATAGTGTGAAAATCATATCCAAGTGACCAGTGGTGGGTTTCAAAAAAAGTTTGGAACCTCTTCTTGTAGGTGTGGCCTGCTTTCCAGGTCCACTGGTGGAACCTCTTCTAACCGTTCGGTAGATTTGACGAACCAGTTCTACCGAATATGCGAACTGATAGGAACCCACCTTGGTCCAGGTCAACCGTCTCTCCATACCAGATGGACGAAGCCACCTGACGTTGCACCCCACATGACACCCTTGGGTGTTGCAGATTGGACATTCAGCTCGGGGTGGTTGGGGAGAGGAATTTGGGTCAACTTTCGACATGTAAAATTTCGCGCCTTTAGCCTCAAACCTTGCTTTACTTTCGTTGCTCTCAATTCCTATCCAGTAAAAGTACCTTTTCTCTAAATACCACGGAGTTGGGGGGTTTCCTTTCTTGGATTTTGAAGGAGGCACTTCTGACGTCGCTCTCTTTAATGTCTACTAAACACTCTACTGGTGTTCAGAGGCAGAAGCCAAAGTCTTCCCCCTCTGACTTTTTTTTCTGATGAATTGTGTGGTTCAGCTCACACTGGTGGGTTCAAGCCAGTCAAAAAAATTCCACTTGTGGCTTTCTTGTCTAATGTTTTTTTCCCCCCATTATTTTTTTAAAATATATTTTATTCTTTTAAACAAAACAACACATACAAAACAAAGCAAGAGAAGAAAAAAGAACAACTTTCCTCCATTTCATCAAGCATGTCGTTTGGTTACAAGTTTTTTGTGCATCAATTCTTAAGATTAAGAATAACATCACTGGTTTCGCATTAAACTGAATAACTGAATATTTCGCTGTCATGTGTTCAAATTACCATTAATATTCTTTCATTTGTAACAATCCTTATTTCCTTGAATTAATAATTATCTACCAAATAACAATGGTCTTGAAAGTATTATAAGATCACCTATCTCTAAGGAGAAAAGCAAGATTAGAACAAGAATTCCCATTTATTTATATATACGGTCATATTTCAATTGACCATAATGTCATCAATCATCCAGAGTTTCCAAGATAGTTTTCCATTATTAATTATAATCCATATAGTAGTTAAGTATTTCAAATCATATGTTATCTATGTCATGTACGCAGTGGGTAATGCGCACTGCAGGCTACTTCAGCTGACTGCAGTTCTGCAGTTCGGCTGTTCAAAATCTCACCGGCTCAAGGTTGACTCAGCCTTCCCATCCTTCCAAGGTGGGTGAAATGAGGACCCGGATTGTTTTGGGGCAAATATGCTGACTCTGTAAACCACTTAGAGAGGGATGAAGCCCTGTAAGCAGTATATAAGTCTAACTGCTATTGCATTGCGATTTTCTCCCATTATTATTTGTAGCCCTAGTTGGTAGCAGTGAGATTCAGACTTTATCTTCTCCTTCTTCAATTGTTATTTTTTTAGAACTCCGAAATTACTGTTCGGAGCCGTTGTCCAGCTTGGCTCCACCCCGCATGCATGCACACCTCCCGCCGGCCAGCTGATTATCAGGACTCTGCCGTTCATGCAGGAGACGCTCACACATGCGGGGGAGCAGTGGGGGGCCCACACCCAATTTTTTGTTCCAGGAGCTTCAGGGAGGACTGCTAGTGGGTCCCGGGGGGGTGCAGCACCCTCCGTGGCCTATTTGGTCCCAGAAGGCTGCAGCAGGGCCTCCTAGGCCCAAAACGGGGTATGGGGGAGTCACATGCATGTGACGGGGGCTGCGCGTATGCACAGTGATGGGGTGAGTGGGTGGGTTTCAGTGGTGGGATTAAATAATTTAACAACCGAGTCTCTGTTCTAATAACCATGGGTAGGCAGGGCTCAGTGGTCATGTGACTGGGTGGGTGTGGCCAACTCAACATCACTCATGTTGATGGGCACTTCGCCTTAGCTGTTACAATGATAAAGGGTTAAACTGGAGAGGCAGTTTCTGTAAGCAGGGCAATAATATTAGGCTAGAAACAACACCAGAAGTGTCCTTTCTGCCTTCCTTACAGGATTAGCCCTGTAAGTGGGAAAAAAACAAAGGAGATTTCTTCCAACAACCGGTTCTTCCAAACTGCTTAGAAAGTTACCAATCGTTTCCTCCTGAATAGGTGCGAACTGCTGCATCCCACCACTGGGTGGGTTTGTGCGTGAATGCACAGGGGATGGGGTGCATTGCATTATGAGTGTGGGCACGCACACATGCGCGCTGACGCATGGCTGTGCACGATTTCAGCACAGCGAGAGAAAAGGTTAGGCCATCACTAACTTGAGCAACCTTCCAGAACTTACAGCAGAAAGATAGGTACCGTATTCTCCGGAGTATAAATGCACCTTTTTCAACCAAAAAAGAGGGTGGAAATCTGGGTGTGTCTTATACATTGAATACACAGCATTTGGGCTTCCTGAAACCCCGCCCCCTTTGCAAAAAATAGCCATGCACAGCCTTTAGAAGGCTTCCAGAGTGCTCCTGGGGCTGGGGAGGGCAGAAATGAACGAAAAGTGGATCGTTTTTTGCTCATCCCCCCCTAGCCCCCCAGGAGCACTCTATAAGTCTCCTGAAGACTATTCAGGCCCCCCTTTTTTAAAAAATAGGCCCATTTTCATGAAAAAAATGGCCACTTTGGGGAGATCTTGCAGAGTGCAAAAACCTTTTTTTATTAATGTGCCTCTTCAAAACTTGGTTGCGTCTATACTCCTGAAAAATACTAGGGGCGTCTTGTTGATCTTGGTGAAGCGGTCAAAAAGTCAAGGGCTATGGCCACTGGGAACTCAACAGGGTCCCTCCACTGAAAAACCCACAACTTTTTAAGGTGCATCCACGGTTGTCCTTTTTCAAGATATCAAGGCCCATGGGAGAATAGAGGGATAAGGGAGGCGTGCATAACGTGGTGGGTTTTCAAATAATTTACCAACCATTTCTCTGCCCTAATGACCAGCTGGGTAGGCGAGGCTTGGTGGTCATGTGATCATTTGGGCGTGGCCAGTCAATGTCACTCAGGTCGATGGGCGCTTCGCCTTAGTTGTTACAATGGTAATCAGGGTTAACCGGAGAGGCAGTTTCTGTAAGCAGGGCAACACAGATGAGGTTAGAAACAACCCCAGAATGTTTCCTTCCTGCCTTCTTAAAGGATTAGCCCTGCAAAGTGGGGAAACCCAAAATGAGATTTCTTTCCAACTACCGGTTCTCCGAACTACTTAGAAAGTTACCAACTGGTTCTCACCGAATAGGTGCGAACCGGCTGGATCCCACCACTGGTGCATCAGCGCCCCCCAAGCGTGTCTACCGTCCCTGTCCTGCTGTCTCCATTTATTCGTAGCCATTTACTGTGTTCATATTTATGTTTATACTTCCACTTATGTTTGTCCCAAGATTAGTCTCTTAGTGACGGTTGTGATCTGAGTCCTTTTTTGGATTCTTTGATTCCTTGGTCAGAAGACCCCCCAAAGGTGCTTTTTTTTTTTTCAGGAGGCACCTGGACTTTCTTGCTTTTTTTCTTTGAAGACCTTTCGCTTCTCATCCAAGAAGCTGCTCTCAGCTCTGGACTGGATGGTGGGGAAGGGAGGATTTCTATCCTTGCAGACAGCTGGTCATTTGCGCTCTTTTTAGGGGGTCCTTGAAGCACTGGGGTTTATCTCTGTCCTCAGGGTCACCTGAGTTGTGCAAATGTTCCTGTAGTCTGTGATTTTTTTTTCTTCTGGTAATCCATTTCTACTCCCACACCATTCCAAGGGGTGCAGTGGTGGGTTTCAAAAATTGTTCGAACCTACTCTGTGGGGTGTGGCCTCCTTTGGGGGAGTGGCTTGCCGCCCATGTGACCGGATGGGAGTGGCTTGCCGCCCTGTGACCGGATGGGAGTGGCTTGCCGCCCGTGTGACCGGATGTGAAGATGCCGGCGACACTTGTCAGAACCACCTTAAATTCCTCACACACAACACTGGCATGCATAAGAACATGAGGTAAACTTGTTTTTTAAAAGGCATCTTTGGTTTGCGTTAAAACAACTTCAACACACGCAATGTTCTGATTGCACCACAAACGCAGTAGTCATCCTTACCTTTCACAGAGGCACTGAGTTTTATAATAGGAGCATGATAGTGTAGAATAATCATATCCAAGGACCGGTGGTGGGTTTCAAAAAATTTTGGAGCCTCTGCTGTAGGTGTGGCCTGCTTTCCGGGTCCACTGGTGGAACCTCTTCTAACCGGTTCAGTAGATTTGACGAACCGGTTCTACCGAATAGGTGCGAACTGGTAGGAACCCACCTCTGCAAGGGTGTCCATCCCAAATTGTGTAGGTAAAAGTCTGTAGAGATTCTCAGCCATCCAAGTCCTGTTTTCCCAAAAGTATTTTTTCAGGGACGCAACTTTCTTGTTTTGTTTTTCTTTTGAAGACCCTGGGGACACAGATAAACCTCCAAGTGCTTCAACGACCTTCTAAAAGGATGCAAATGACCAGCTGTCTGCAAGGAGCGTCAATCCTTCCATTCCTCACCATCAAGTCAGAGCTGAAGAAGCTTCTTGGATGAGAAGCAAAATGTCCTCAAAAGAAAAAAAAAAAAACCAAGAAAGTCCAGTTGCCATCCTGAAAAGGCACCTTTGGGACAAACTATGACCTGGATGATTGAGAATCTCTACAGACTTTCATCAACAAGGATTGGGGGTTTTTTTAACCTACTTATAAGAGGTTGTGGACGATAGAACCCTAAAGGAAATCAACCCTGATTCTTCTTTGGAAGGGGAAGCTCAAATTCTTTGGCCACCTAATGAGAAGACCCTGGTGTTGGGAAAAGATGGAAGGCAAAGAGGAAAAGTTCGATGGTGTCCATCCAAAATTTGGGCAAACTCTGGGAGACGGTGGAGGACAGGTGCGCCTGGCAGGCTGTGGTTCATGGAGTCACGAAAAGTCAGAGATGGCTAGCAATGGAACAGCAAGAACCACAAAAGTGGGAAGGAGATCCTACATAGGGCCCACCAGCTATAAGACCCTTCTCATCTATCCTGATGTTCCATTCTTTACTTCACTTCATACAAGGATGGAAGTACTCCTTAAGAGCCGAGGTGGCGCAGTGGTTAGGGT
>NW_022473902.1:108405-111282 GCF_009769535.1 Thamnophis elegans | reverse complement strand
GCAGTACTGCAGGCCACTTCAACTGACTGTTATCTGCAGTTCAGCGGTTCTAATCTCACCGGCTCAAGGTTGACTCAGGCCTTCCATCCTTCCGAGGTGGGTGAAATGAGGACCCGGATTGTTGTTGGGGGCAATATGCTGACTCTGTAAACCGCTTAGAGAGGGCTGAAAGCCCTATGAAGCGGTATATAAGTCTAACTGCTATTGCTATTGCTATTAATTAAGAAAGTGGAGTTTGAATTAGGAGGAGGGGGAGGAGGGGGGGGAGGGGGAGAAGAAGGAGAAGGAGAAGGAGAAGAGAAATAGAAGAGGTGTATAAGGAGGAGTGGTAAGGGGTAGAGTAGTAAAGGAAGGAAGAGGAAATAGAGTAGAATGAAGCGGAAATACACCAACGAAAGGAAGGGGAAGCAGAAGGGAGAAGAAAAGGGAAGAGAGGGATAGGATAAGGAGGAGTGGAATGCATAGAGAGGAAGAGGAAAGGAAGGGGAAATAGAGTAGGAAAGGAAGAGGAGGGAAGATAGGAAATAAGAGAGAGGTAGAAGAAAGAGGTGTATGGAGAGTAGAAGAGCTAATAACGGGTGTTAATCTTTTGGGGGCGTTGAGACAAGAGGAACTGATGTAATCATTATTTAATACATATGATATTGGCTATGTATAGTATACATGTGATTGTATGTTATGAATGGAAATAAAATATGTTTAAAAAAATAGAAAATAGAAAAAAATGAAATTATATATATATATATATTATATATATATATATATATATATATATATATATATATGAAGGAGGAGAGGGAGAAGGACAAGGAAGAAAAGGAGGAGAAGGAGAAGAAGGAGAGAAAAAGGAGGAGGAGGAGGGAGAAGGACAAGGAAGAAAGGAGGAGGAGAAGGAGGAGAGAGAATAGGAGAAGGTGGAGGAGGAAAGGGAGAAGGACAAGAAAGAAAGGAGGAGGAGGATGTGGTGGTAGAGGAGAGGGAGAAGGACAGGAAGAAAGGAGGCGGAAAAGAAAGTAGAGTTTGAATTAGGAGGAGGGAGGAGAAGGAGAAGGAGAGAAGGAGAAGGAGGAGGAGGAGAGAAGAGAAGGAAGAAGAAGGAAGAAGAGAAGAAGAAGAAGAAGAAGAAGAAGAAAGAAGAAGAAGAAGAAGAAGAAGAAGAAAAGAGAAGAAGAAGAGAAGAAGAAGAAGAAGAAGGGTTATCCCTTTACTTGGGAATCTTGCCATTATGTTGTTTGTTTTTTTTAAAGCTGTACGAATGGAACATCAAAAGCAAAGAGGAAAGCAGAAATGGGAAGTGGGGCAAAAGGACATATTTTTGCATCATTGAACAAGGCCCACAAAACCCACAGAGGAAGAAGTTATAGACTTCTGTCAACCCGAAAGCAAAGTGATGAAATTATGAAGCTTGCAATAAGTTTCACATCCAGCAAAAAAATTCTGGAGCGCTGATATTTATCAATGAGTTGGAATGCAAAGTTAATCTAGGACGGGCTAATAGGAAGTCATCGCTCCAAATGCGGAAGAATACAGGGGTTGCACGTTTTCTAAAAGTGTATGTTTGAATACTGGGCTGTAGAATTACTCTTTTATTATTATTATTAAATATAATTATTTATGCTGCCAATTTCCCCTACCGGGTGACTCTGGAGGTTTGCAAGTTATATAAAACAAGTAAAAAGTAATTAAAAGGCAGATATAATTATTATTAAAAGCAGTGTTAAAAAACTGCAACTATGATGGTATGAGAAAGACAGGAATGAAGTCTTCTCAACCCATCAGCCACCTCCAGGGGTGAATCCTATATACATTTCAGACAAATAGCTCCTCATTTCTTCTTAAAAACCTCTGGTGAAGGGAGCACCCACAACCTCTGGAGGCAAGTTGTTCCAACGGTTATTGTTCTCACTGTCAGGAATTTCTCTTCAGTTCTAAGTGCTTCTCTCCTTGATTTAGTTTCCACCTATTGCTTCTTGTTCTGCCCTCGGGTGCCTTGGAGAATAGTTTGACATCCCTCTCGTTGTGGCAACCCCTGAGATATTGGAACACTGCTATCATGTCTCCCCAGTCCTTCTTTTCATTCAACTAGACATACCCAGTTCCTGCAACCGTGTCTTCATATGTTTTAGGTCTCCATTTCCCCTAATCCTCCTTGTTGCTCTTCTCTGCATTCTTTATAGAGTCTTTCTGGAGTCTAGAGATTGCTAGGAACCTGGAAATTGTCCTTCTATCAAGTCAGGTGATCGGGATTGCACACACACACACGTCTCACTTGTGTTTTTCCCTGCCTTGCAAAATTTACACTCTACCTAACCAGGCTTGACCTCAGTGGAATTCTACACGGGGGGCTTTACTACAAATCGTTGGCCTCCAAGGGAATATGAAGAGAAGAGTGGAGTTTGTAATTTACACATGAATTTATTTTTCACCATCCT
The DNA here is from genome assembly GCF_009769535.1 of Thamnophis elegans. Classification (NCBI taxonomy): domain Eukaryota; kingdom Metazoa; phylum Chordata; class Lepidosauria; order Squamata; family Natricidae; genus Thamnophis; species Thamnophis elegans. Next base: position 108,850 of record NW_022473902.1, on the reverse strand, counting down.
CTCCTTACCCCAAAAGACAATCCATAGCTTTTGTAAGGTGCCAAGATCTGAAAATAAGGAATTTATTCTAGTGGGGCAAAGTTAGAGCCCATGGTTTAAAATGAATATTTTGTCCCACGAAAATTAGCAGGCCCACAATTATTTCGGCAGGCCCCCCGTTGCTAAATTTAAATTATAGAATCATAGGGCTGGAAGGGATTCATGAAGTCTTTTGGTCCAAACCTGTGCTCAAGATTACCTCAGTATTATCTCAGTCAAATGGTTGTCCAGTCCACTTTTGAAAACTCCAGTTATGGAGTACCCACACTTTCAGGAGTTAAGCCATTCAATGTATCACTTCTTCTATCAGGAAGCCTCAGGAAACCTTAGTTCTGGGTTGGGCCTCTCATTAATCTTCCATCCATTACTTCTTGTCCTGCCCTCAGGTGCCGTGGAGAATAGGTTG